>NC_134559.1:39098497-39139757 GCF_025594145.1 Primulina tabacum
CTAGGATGGGTGACCCCGGGAAGTCCTCGTGTGCACCCTTTTCGTGTTTTTCTTTTTGATTACTTGTTGACAGAGATTTTCAGCTCAAATCATCTGAATCTCGATCGGGACCAGATAAGACATGTGAAATGAAAGTAGCTCGGGCACTGCCGGATTTGGACAAAATTGTAGGCTAATTGATTGTAAACGGGCAAACGGGAGACTCATTACTACGCAATGAGCTGACGAGATTTTCCGAATTCCTTCTCAAGACCCTCTAATTTTGATTTAACGCTTGTGTTAAGCTTTCGTTTCCTCGAGAAATCCGTTAGAAAGTTCGAAATTCGATTCGTTCCTTTAGTATCCAAGCATATAATAGCTTTACTTCGTTATTCCATCTTCTTATTTTTTTCAATTTTCTGGGAACATTTATCATTTTAGTTGTCGTTAGCCGGTTCGTGTGGAAGGTATGAGCAGATTACTCCGGAGACGTTAACTCATTAAATAAATATTTCGACTGTTTAAAATCCATAATTTACGTAAACGGTCGCGAACACGAGGTCTTCCCAGGGAGGTACCCATCCTAGCTCTGCCATCGCGCCAGAACGCTTAACTTCATGTTATGAATTGGGCGAGAGCAGTGCCGCTGTTTGTCCATCGCCGCCCGCTCCACACGTACTCGAGGGATATAAGAATAAACCATCCCACTCAATGTCGGGTGCGATCATACCAAGCACTAATGCACCGGATCCCATCCAGAACTCGATAAGTAAGCGTGCTTGGGCGATAGCAGACTAGGATGGGTGACCCCCTTGGAAGTCCTCGTGTTGCACCCTTTTTCGTGGTTTTTCTATTTTGATTACTTGTTGACAGACGATTTTCGGCTCAAATCATCTGAATCTCGATCGGGACCAGATAAGACATGTGAAATGAAAGTAGCTCGGGCACTGCCGGATTTGGACAAAATTGTAGCTAATTTGATTGTAAACGGGCAAACGGACGAGACTCATTACTACGCAATGAGCTGACGAGATTTTAGCCGAATTCCTTCTCTAAGACCCTCTAATTTGCGATTTACCGCTTCTGTTAAGCTTTCGTTTCCTCGAGAAATCCGCTTAGGAAGTTCGAAATTCGATTCCGGTTCCATTTTATCGTATCCAGGCATAATAATAGCTTTACATTCGTTATTTCCTTCTTCTTATTTTTTTTCTATTTTCTGGGAACATTTATCGATTTTTGTTGTCGTGAGCCGGTTCTGTGCGGAAGGGTATGACGCAGATTACTCCGGAGACGGTTAACTCATTAAAAACAATTATTTCGACTGTTTTATCCATAATTTACGTAAACGGTCGCGACACGAGGTCTTCCCAGGGAGGTCACCCATCCTAGCTCTGCCATCGCGCCAGAACGCTTAACTTCATGGTTATGATTGGGCGAGAGCAGTGCCGCGTGTTGTCCATCGCCGCCCGCTCCACACGTACTCGAGGGATATAAGAATAAACATCCCACTCAATGTCGGGTGCGATCATACCAGCACTAATGCACCGGATCCCATCAGAACTCCGAAGTTAAGCGTGCTTGGGCGAGAGCAGTACTAGGATGGGTGACCCCCTGGGAAGTCCTCGTGTTGCACCCTTTTTCGTGTTTTTTCTATTTTTGATTACTTGTTGACAGACGATTTTCGGCTCAAATCATCTGAATCTCGATCGGGACCAGATAAGACATGTGAAATGAAAGTAGCTCGGGCACTGCCGGATTTGGACAAAATTGTAGGCTAATTTGATTGTAAACGGGCAAACGGACGAGACTCATTACTACGCAATGAGCTGACGAGATTTTAGCCGAATTCCTTCTCTAAGACCCTGTAATTTGCGATTTACCGCTTCTGTTAAGCTTTCGTTTCCTCGAGAAATCCGCCTAGGAAGTTCGAAATTCGATTCCGGTTCCATTTTATCGTATCCCAGGCATAATAATAGCTTTACATTCGTTATTTCCTTCTTCTTATTTTTTTTTCTATTTTCTGGGAACATTTATCGATTTTTGTTGTCGTGAGCCGGTTCTGTGCGGAAGGGTATGACGCAGATTACTCCGGAGACGGTCAACTCATTAAAAACAATTATTTCGACTGTTTTATCTATAATTTACGTAAACGGTCGCGACACGAGGTCTTCCCAGGGAGGTCACCCATCCTACCTCTGCCATCGCGCCAGAACGCTTAACTTCATGGTTATGATTGGGCGAGAGCAGTGCCGCGTGTTGTCCATCGCCGCCCGCTCCACACGTACTCGAGGGATATAAGAATAAACATCCCACTCAATGTCGGGTGCGATCATACCAGCACTAATGCACCGGATCCCATCAGAACTCCGAAGTTAAGCGTGCTTGGGCGAGAGCAGTACTAGGATGGGTGACCCCCTGGGAAGTCCTCGTGTTGCACCCCTTTTCGTGTTTTTCTATTTCTGATTACTTGTTGACAGACGAGTTTCGGCTCAAATCATCTAAATCTCGATCGGGACCAGATAAGACATGTGAAATGAAAGTAGCTCGGGCACTGCCGGATTTGGACAAAATTGTAGGCTAATTTGATTGTAAACGGGCAAACGGACGAGACTCATTACTACGCAATGAGCTGACGAGATTTTAGCCGAATTCCTTCTCTAAGACCCTCTAATTTGCGATTTACCGCTTCTGTTAAGCTTTCGTTTCCTCGAGAAATCCGCTTAGGAAGTTCGAAATTCGATTCCGGTTCCATTTTATCGTATCCAGGCATAATAATAGCTTTACATTCGTTATTTCCTTCTTCTTATTTTTTTTCTATTTTCTGGGAACATTTATCGATTTTTGTTGTCGTGAGCCGGTTCTGTGCGGAAGGGTATGACGCAGATTACTCCGGAGACGGTTAACTCATTAAAAACAATTATTTCGACTGTTTTATCCATAATTTACGTAAACGGTCGCGACACGAGGTCTTCCCAGGGAGGTCACCCATCCTAGCTCTGCCATCGCGCCAGAACGCTTAACTTCATGGTTATGATTGGGCGAGAGCAGTGCCGCGTGTTGTCCATCGCCGCCCGCTCCACACGTACTCGAGGGATATAAGAATAAACATCCCACTCAATGTCGGGTGCGATCATACCAGCACTAATGCACCGGATCCCATCAGAACTCCGAAGTTAAGCGTGCTTGGGCGAGAGCAGTACTAGGATGGGTGACCCCCTGGGAAGTCCTCGTGTTGCACCCTTTTCGTGTTTTTCTATTTTTGATTACTTGTTGAAAGACGATTTTCGGCTCAAATCATCTGAATCTCGATCGGGACCAGACAAGACAAGTGAAATGAAAGTAGCTCGGGCACTGCCGGATTTGGACAAAATTGTAGGCTAATTTGATTGTAAACGGGCAAACGGACGAGACTCATTACTACGCAATGAGCTGACGAGATTTTAGCCGAATTCCTTCTCTAAGACCCTCTAATTTGCGATTTACCGCTTCTGTTAAGCTTTCGTTTCCTCGAGAAATCCTCTTAGGAAGTTCGAAATTCGATTCTGGTTCCATTTTATCGTATCCTAAGCAATAATAATAGCTTTACATTCGTTATTTCCTTCTTCTTATTTTTTTTTATTTTCTGCGAACATTTATCGATTTTTGTTGTCGTGAGCCGGTTCTGTGCGGAAGGGTATGACGCAGATTACTCCGGAGACGGTTAACTCATTAAAAACAATTATTTCGACTGTTTTATCCATAATTTACGTAAACGGTCGCGACACGAGGTCTTCCCAGGGAGGTCACCCATCCTAGCTCTGCCATCGCGCCAGAACGCTTAACTTCATGGTTATGATTGGGCGAGAGCAGTGCCGCGTGTTGTCCATCGCCGCCCGCTCCACACGTACTCGAGGGATATAAGAATAAACATCCCACTCAATGTCGGGTGCGATCATACCAGCACTAATGCACCGGATCCCATCAGAACTCCGAAGTTAAGCGTGCTTGGGCGAAGCGCAGTACTAGGATGGGTGACCCCCTGGGAAGTCCTCGTGTTGCACCCCTTTTCGTGTTTTTCTATTTTGATTACTTGTTGACAGACGATTTTCGGCTCAAATCATCTGAATCTCGATCGGGACCAGATAAGACATGTGAAATGAAAGTAGCTCGGGCACTGCCGGATTTGGACAAAATTGTAGGCTAATTTGATTGTAAACGGGCAAACGGACGAGACTCATTACTACGCAATGAGCTGACGAGATTTTAGCCGAATTCCTTCTCTAAGACCCTCTAATTTGCGATTTACCGCTTCTGTTAAGCTTTCGTTTCCTCGAGAAATCCGCTTAGGAAGTTCGAAATTCGATTCCGGTTCCATTTTATCGTATCCGAGGCATAATAATAGCTTTACATTCGTTATTTCCTTCTTCTTATTTTTTTTCTATTTTCTGGGAACATTTATCGATTTTTGTTGTCGTGAGCCGGTTCTGTGCGGAAGGGTATGACGCAGATTACTCCGGAGACGGTTAACTCATTAAAAACAATTATTTCGACTGTTTTATCCATAATTTACGTAAACGGTCGCGACACGAGGTCTTCCCAGGGAGGTCACCCATCCTAGCTCTGCCATCGCGCCAGAACGCTTAACTTCATGGTTATGATTGGGCGAGAGCAGTGCCGCGTGTTGTCCATCGCCGCCCGCTCCACACGTACTCGAGGGATATAAGAATAAACATCCCACTCAATGTCGGGTGCGATCATACCAGCACTAATGCACCGGATCCCATCAGAACTCCGAAGTTAAGCGTGCTTGGGCGAGAGCAGTACTAGGATGGGTGACCCCCTGGGAAGTCCTCGTGTTGCACCCCTTTTCGTGTTTTTCTATTTTGATTACTTGTTGACAGACGATTTTCGGCTCAAATCATCTGAATCTCGATCGGGACCAGATAAGACATGTGAAATGAAAGTAGCTCGGGCACTGCCGGATTTGGACAAAATTGTAGGCTAATTTGATTGTAAACGGGCAAACGGACGAGACTCATTACTACGCAATGAGCTGACGAGATTTTAGCCGAATTCCTTCTCTAAGACCCTCTAATTTGCGATTTACCGCTTCTGTTAAGCTTTCGTTTCCTCGAGAAATCCGCTTAGGAAGTTCGAAATTCGATTCCGGTTCCATTTTATCGTATCCCAGGCATAATAATAGCTTTACATTCGTTATTTCCTTCTTCTTATTTTTTTTTCTATTTTCTGGGAACATTTATCGATTTTTGTTGTCGTGAGCCGGTTCTGTGCGGAAGGGTATGACGCAGATTACTCCGGAGACGGTTAACTCATTAAAAACAATTATTTCGACTGTTTTATCCATAATTTACGTAAACGGTCGCGACACGAGGTCTTCCCAGGGAGGTCACCCATCCTAGCTCTGCCATCGCGCCAGAACGCTTAACTTCATGGTTATGATTGGGCGAGAGCAGTGCCGCGTGTTGTCCATCGCCGCCCGCTCCACACGTACTCGAGGGATATAAGAATAAACATCCCACTCAATGTCGGGTGCGATCATACCAGCACTAATGCACCGGATCCCATCAGAACTCCGAAGTTAAGCGTGCTTGGGCGAGAGCAGTACTAGGATGGGTGACCCCCTGGGAAGTCCTCGTGTTGCACCCCTTTTCGTGTTTTTCTATTTTGATTACTTGTTGACAGACGATTTTCGGCTCAAATCATCTGAATCTCGATCGGGACCAGATAAGACATGTGAAATGAAAGTAGCTCGGGCACTGCCGGATTTGGACAAAATTGTAGGCTAATTTGATTGTAAACGGGCAAACGGACGAGACTCATTACTACGCAATGAGCTGACGAGATTTTAGCCGAATTCCTTCTCTAAGACCCTCTAATTTGCGATTTACCGCTTCTGTTAAGCTTTCGTTTCCTCGAGAAATCCGCTTAGGAAGTTCGAAATTCGATTCCGGTTCCATTTTATCGTATCCCAGGCATAATAATAGCTTTACATTCGTTATTTCCTTCTTCTTATTTTTTTTCTATTTTCTGGGAACATTTATCGATTTTTGTTGTCGTGAGCCGGTTCTGTGCGGAAGGGTATGACGCAGATTACTCCGGAGACGGTTAACTCATTAAAAACAATTATTTCGACTGTTTTATCCATAATTTACGTAAACGGTCGCGACACGAGGTCTTCCCAGGGAGGTCACCCATCCTAGCTCTGCCATCGCGCCAGAACGCTTAACTTCATGGTTATGATTGGGCGAGAGCAGTGCCGCGTGTTGTCCATCGCCGCCCGCTCCACACGTACTCGAGGGATATAAGAATAAACATCCCACTCAATGTCGGGTGCGATCATACCAGCACTAATGCACCGGATCCCATCAGAACTCCGAAGTTAAGCGTGCTTGGGCGAAGAGCAGTACTAGGATGGGTGACCCCCTGGGAAGTCCTCGTGTTGCACCCTTTTCGTGTTTTTCTATTTTGATTACTTGTTGACAGACGATTTTCGGCTCAAATCATCTGAATCTCGATCGGGACCAGATAAGACATGTGAAATGAAAGTAGCTCGGGCACTGCCGGATTTGGACAAAATTCTAGGCTAATTTGATTGTAAACGGGCAAACGGACGAGGCTCATTACTACGCAATGAGCTGACGAGATTTTAGCCGAATTCCTTCTCTAAGACCCTCTAATTTGCGATTTACCGCTTCTGTTAAGCTTTCGTTTCCTCGAGAAATCCGCTTAGGAAGTTCGAAATTCGATTCTGGTTCCATTTTATCGTATCCTAAGAATAATAATAGCTTTACATTCGTTATTTCCTTCTTCTTATTTTTTTTTATTTTCTGGGAACATTTATCGATTTTTGTTGTCGTGAGCCGGTTCTGTGCGGAAGGGTATGACGCAGATTACTCCGGAGACGGTGAACTCATTAAAAACAATTATTTCGACTGTTTTATCCATAATTTACGTAAACGGTCGCGACACGAGGTCTTCCCAGGGAGGTCACCCATCCTAGCTCTGCCATCGCGCTATAACGCTTATCTTCATGGTTATGATTGGGCGAGAGCAGTGCCGCGTGTTGTCCATCGCCGCCCGCTCCACACGTACTCGAGGGATATAAGAATAAACATCCCACTCAATGTCGGGTGCGATCATACCAGCACTAATGCACCGGATCCCATCAGAACTCCGAAGTTAAGCGTGCTTGGGCGAGAGCAGTACTAGGATGGGTGACCCCCTGGGAAGTCCTCGTGTTGCACCCCTTTTCGTGTTTTTCTATTTCTGATTACTTGTTGACAGACGAGTTTCGGCTCAAATCATCTGAATCTCGATCGGGACAAGATAAGACATGTGAAATGAAAGTAGCTCGGGCACTGCCGGATTTGGACAAAATTCTAGGCTAATTTGATTGTAAACGGGCAAACGGACGAGGCTCATTACTACGCAATGAGCTGACGAGATTTTAGCCGAATTCCTTCTCTAAGACCCTCTAATTTGCGATTTACCGCTTCTGTTAAGCTATCGTTTTCTCGAGAAATCCTCTTAGGAAGTTCGAAATTCGATTCCGGTTCCATTTTATCGTATCCGAGGCATAATAATAGCTTTACATTCGTTATTTCCTTCTTCTTATTTTTTTTCTATTTTCTGGGAACATTTATCGATTTTTGTTGTCGTGAGCCGGTTCTGTGCGGAAGGGTATGACGCAGATTACTCCGGAGACGGTTAACTCATTAAAAACAATTATTTCGACTGTTTTATCCATAATTTACGTAAACGGTCGCGACACGAGGTCTTCCCAGGGAGGTCACCCATCCTAGCTATGCCATCGCGCCAGAACGCTTAACTTCATGGTTATGATTGGGCGAGAGCAGTGCCGCGTGTTGTCCATCGCCGCCCGCTCCACACGTACTCGAGGGATATAAGAATAAACATCCCACTCAATGTCGGGTGCGATCATACCAGCACTAATGCACCGGATCCCATCAGAACTCCGAAGTTAAGCGTGCTTGGGCGAGAGCAGTACTAGGATGGGTGACCCCCTGGGAAGTCCTCGTGTTGCACCCTTTTCGTGTTTTTCTATTTTGATTACTTGTTGACAGACGATTTTCGGCTCAAATCATCTGAATCTCGATCGGGACCAGATAAGACATGTGAAATGAAAGTAGCTCGGGCACTGCCGGATTTGGACAAAATTGTAGGCTAATTTGATTGTAAACGGGCAAACGGACGAGACTCATTACTACGCAATGAGCTGACGAGATTTTAGCCGAATTCCTTCTCTAAGACCCTCTAATTTGCGATTTACCGCTTCTGTTAAGCTTTCGTTTCCTCGAGAAATCCTCTTAGGAAGTTCGAAATTCGATTCTGGTTCCATTTTATCGTATCCTAAGCATAATAATAGCTTTACATTCGTTATTTCCTTCTTCTTATTTTTTTTTATTTTCTGGGAACATTTATCGATTTTTGTTGTCGTGAGCCGGTTCTGTGCGGAAGGGTATGACGCAGATTACTCCGGAGACGGTCAACTCATTAAAAACAATTATTTCGACTGTTTTATCTATAATTTACGTAAACGGTCGCGACACGAGGTCTTCCCAGGGAGGTCACCCATCCTAGCTCTGCCATCGCGCCAGAACGCTTAACTTCATGGTTATGATTGGGCGAGAGCAGTGCCGCGTGTTGTCCATCGCCGCCCGCTCCACACGTACTCGAGGGATATAAGAATAAACATCCCACTCAATGTCGGGTGCGATCATACCAGCACTAATGCACCGGATCCCATCAGAACTCCGAAGTTAAGCGTGCTTGGGCGAAAGCGCAGTACTAGGATGGGAGACCCCCTGGGAAGTCCTCGTGTTGCACCCCTTTTCGTGTTTTTCTATTTCTGATTACTTGTTGACAGACGAGTTTCGGCTCAAATCATCTGAATCTCGATCGGGACCAGATAAGACATGTGAAATGAAAGTAGCTCGGGCACTGCCGGATTTGGACAAAATTGTAGGCTAATTTGATTGTAAACGGGCAAACGGACGAGACTCATTACTACGCAATGAGCTGACGAGATTTTAGCCGAATTCCTTCTCTAAGACCCTCTAATTTGCGATTTACCGCTTCTGTTAAGCTTTCGTTTCTCGAGAAATCCGCTTAGGAAGTTCGAAATTCGATTCCGGTTCCATTTTATCGTATCCGAGGCATAATAATAGCTTTACATTCGTTATTTCCTTCTTCTTATTTTTTTTCTATTTTCTGGGAACATTTATCGATTTTTGTTGTCGTGAGCCGGTTCTGTGCGGAAGGGTATGACGCAGATTACTCCGGAGACGGTTAACTCATTAAAAACAATTATTTCGACTGTTTTATCCATAATTTACGTAAACGGTCGCGATACGAGGTCTTCCCAGGGTGGTCACCCATCCTAGCTATGCCATCGCGCCAGAACGCTTAACTTCATGGTTATGATTGGGCGAGAGCAGTGCCGCGTGTTGTCCATCGCCGCCCGCTCCACACGTACTCGAGGGATATAAGAATAAACATCCCACTCAATGTCGGGTGCGATCATACCAGCACTAATGCACCGGATCCTATCAGAACTCCGAAGTTAAGCGTGCTTGGGCGAAAGCGCAGTACTAGGATGGGTGACCCCCTGGGAAGTCCTCGTGTTGCACCCCTTTTCGTGTTTTTCTATTTTTGATTATTTGTTGACATACGATTTTCGGCTCAAATCATCTGAATCTCGATCGGGACCAGATAAGACATGTGAAATGAAAGTAGCTCGGGCACTGCCGGATTTGGACAAAATTGTAGGCTAATTTGATTGTAAACAGGCAAACGGACGAGACTCATTACTACGCAATGAGCTGACGAGATTTTAGCCGAATTCCTTCTCTAAGACCCTCTAATTTGCGATTTACCGCTTCTGTTAAGCTTTCGTTTCCTCGAGAAATCCGCTTAGGAAGTTCGAAATTCGATTCTGGTTCCATTTTATCGTATCCCAAGAATAATAATAGCTTTACATTCGTTATTTCCTTCTTCTTATTTTTTTTTCTATTTTCTGGGAACATTTATCGATTTTTGTTGTCGTGAGCCGGTTCTGTGCGGAAGGGTATGACGCAGATTACACCGGAGACGGTTAACTCATTAAAAACAATTATTTCGACTGTTTTATCCATAATTTACGTAAACGGTCGCGACACGAGGTCTTCCCAGGGAGGTCACCCATCCTACCTCTGCCATCGCGCCAGAACGCTTAACTTCATGGTTATGATTGGGCGAGAGCAGTGCCGCGTGTTGTCCATCGCCGCCCGCTCCAAACGTACTCGAGGGATATAAGAATAAACATCCCACTCAATGTCGGTGCGATCATACCAGCACTAATGCACCGGATCCCATCAGAACTTCGAAGTTAAGCATGCTTGGGCGAGAGCAAGTACTAGGATGGGTGACCCCCTGGGAAGTCCTCGTGTTGCACCCCTTTTCGTGTTTTTCTATTTTTGATTACTTGTTGACAGACGATTTTCGGCTCAAATCATCTGAATCTCGATCGGGACCAGATAAGACATGTGAAATGAAAGTAGCTCGGGCACTGCCGGATTTGGACAAAATTGTAGGCTAATTTGATTGTAAACGAGCAAACGGACGAGACTCATTACTACGCAATGAGCTGACGAGATTTTAGCCGAATTCCTTCTCTAAGACCCTCTAATTTGCGATTTACCGCTTCTGTTAAGCTTTCGTTTCCTCGAGAAATCTGCTTAGGAAGTTCGAAATTCGATTCTGGTTCCATTTTATCGTATCCCAAGAATAATAATAGCTTTACATTCGTTATTTCCTTCTTCTTATTTTTTTTTCTATTTTCTGGGAACATTTATTGATTTTTGTTGTCGTGAGCCGGTTCTGTGCGGAAGGGTATGACGCAGATTACACCGGAGACGGTTAACTCATTAAAAACAATTATTTCGACTGTTTTATCCATAATTTACGTAAACGGTCGCGACACGAGGTCTTCCCAGGGAGGTCACCCATCCTACCTCTGCCATCGCGCCAGAACGCTTAACTTCATGGTTATAATTGGGCGAGAGCAGTGCCGCGTGTTTTCCATCGCCGCCCGCTCCACACGTACTCGAGGGATATAAGAATAAACATCCCACTCAATGTCTGGTGCGATCATACCAGCACTAATGCACCGGATCCCATCAAAACTCCGAAGTTAAGCGTGCTTGGGCGAGAGCAGTACTAGGATGGGTGACCCCCTGGGAAGTCCTCGTGTTGCACCCCTTTTCGTGTTTTTCTAATTCTGATTACTTGTTGACAGACGAGTTTCGGCTCAAATAATCTGAATCTCGATCGGGACCAGATAAGACATGTGAAATGAAAGGAGCTCGGGCACTGCCGGATTTGAACAAAATTCTAGGCTAATTTGATTGTAAACGGGCAAACGGACGAGACTCATTACTACGCAATGAGCTGACGAGATTTTAGCCGAATTCCTTCTCTAAGACCCTCTAATTTGCGATTTACCGCTTCTGTTAAGCTTTCGTTTTCTCGAGAAATCCGCTTAGGAAGTTCTAAATTCGATTCCGGTTCCATTTTATCGTATCCGAGGCATAATAATAGCTTTACATTCGTTATTTCCTTCTTCTTATTTTTTTTCTATTTTCTGGGAACATTTATCGATTTTTGTTGTTGTGAGCCGGTTCTGTGCGGAAGGGTATGACGCAGATTACTCCGGAGACGGTTAACTGATTAAAAACAATTATTTCGACTGTTTTATCCATAATTTACGTAAACGGTCGCGATACGAGGTCTTCCCAGGGAGGTCACCCATCCTAGCTATGCCATCGCGCTAGAACGCTTAACTTCATGGTTATGATTGGGCGAGAGCAGTGCCGCGTGTTGTCCATCGCCGCCCGCTCCACACGTACTCGAGGGATATAAGAATAAACATCCCACTCAATGTCGGGTGCGATCATACCAGCACTAATGCACCGGATCCCATCAGAACTCCGAAGTTAAGCGTGCTTGGGCGAAAGCGCAGTACTAGGATGGGTGACCCCCTGGGAAGTCCTCGTGTTGCACCCCTTTTCGTGTTTTTCTATTTTTGATTACTTGTTGACAGACGATTTTCGGCTCAAATCATCTGAATCTCGATCGGGACCAGATAAGACATGTGAAATGAAAGTAGCTCGGGCACTGCCGGATTTGGACAAAATTGTAGGCTAATTTGATTGTAAACAGGCAAACGGACGAGACTCATTACTACGCAATGAGCTGACGAGATTTTAGCCGAATTCCTTCTCTAAGACCCTCTAATTTGCGATTTACCGCTTCTGTTAAGCTTTCGTTTCCTCGAGAAATCCGCTTAGGAAGTTCGAAATTCGATTCTGGTTCCATTTTATCGTATCCCAAGAATAATAATAGCTTTACATTCGTTATTTCCTTCTTCTTATTTTTTTTTCTATTTTCTGGGAACATTTATCGATTTTTGTTGTCGTGAGCCGGTTCTGTGCGGAAGGGTATGGCGCAGATTACACCGGAGACGGTTAACTCATTAAAAACAATTATTTCGACTGTTTTATCCGTAATTTACGTAAACGATCGCGACACGAGGTCTTCCCAATGAGGTCACCCATCCTACCTCTGCCATCGCGCCCGAACGCTTAACTTCATGGTTATGATTGGGCGAGAGCTGTGCCGCGTGTTGTCCATCGCCGCCCGCTCCAAACGTACTCGAGGGATATAAGGATAAACATCCCACTCAATGTCGGGTGCGATCATACCAGCACTAATGGTAACGGTCGCGACACGAGGTCTTCCCAGGGAGGTCACCCATCCTAGCTCTGCCATCGCGCCAGAACGCTTAACTTCATGGTTATGATTGGGCGAGAGCAGTGCCGCGTGTTGTCCATCGCCGCCCGCTCCACACGTACTCGAGGGATATAAGAATAAACATCCCACTCAATGTCGGGTGCGATCATACCAGCACTAATGCACGGATCCCATCAGAACTCCGAAGTTAAGCGTGCTTGGGCGAAGCGCAGTACTAGGATGGGTGACCCCCTGGGAAGTCCTCGTGTTGCACCCCTTTTCGTGTTTTTCTATTTTTGATTACTTGTTGACAGACGATTTTCGGCTCAAATCATCTGAATCTCGATCGGACCAGATAAGACATGTGAAATGAAAGTAGCTCGGGCACTGCCGGATTTGGACAAAATTGTAGGCTAATTTGATTGTAAACGGGCAAACGGACGAGACTCATTACTACGCAATGAGCTGACGAGATTTTAGCCGAATTCCTTCTCTAAGACCCTCTAATTTGCGATTTACCGCTTCTGTTAAGCTTTCGTTTCCTCGAGAAATCCGCTTAGGAAGTTCGAAATTCGATTCGGTTCCATTTTATCGTATCCCAAGCATAATAATAGCTTTACATTCGTTATTTCCTTCTTCTTATTTTTTTTTCTATTTTCTGGGAACATTTATCGATTTTTGTTGTCGTGAGCCGGTTCTGTGCGGAAGGGTATGACGCAGATTACTCCGGAGACGGTTAACTCATTAAAACAATTATTTCGACTGTTTTATCCATAATTTACGTAAACGGTCGCGACACGAGGTCTTCCCAGGGAGGTCACCCATCCTAGCTCTGCCATCGCGCCAGAACGCTTAACTTCATGGTTATGATTGGGCGAGAGCAGTGCCGCGTGTTGTCCATCGCCGCCCGCTCCACACGTACTCGAGGGATATAAGAATAAACATCCCACTCAATGTCGGGTGCGATCATACCAGCACTAATGCACCGGATCCCATCAGAACTCCGAAGTTAAGCGTGCTTGGGCGAGAGCAGTACTAGGATGGGTGACCCCCTGGGAAGTCCTCGTGTTGCACCCCTTTTCGTGTTTTTCTATTTCTGATTACTTGTTGACAGACGAGTTTCGGCTCAAATCATCTGAATCTCGATCGGGACCAGATAAGACATGTGAAATGAAAGTAGCTCGGGCACTGCCGGATTTGGACAAAATTGTAGGCTAATTTGATTGTAAACGGGCAAACGGACGAGACTCATTACTACGCAATGAGCTGACGAGATTTTAGCCGAATTCCTTCTCTAAGACCCTCTAATTTGCGATTTACCGCTTCTGTTAAGCTTTCGTTTCCTCGAGAAATCCGCTTAGGAAGTTCGAAATTCGATTCTGGTTCCATTTTATCGTATCCCAGGCATAATAATAGCTTTACATTCGTTATTTCCTTCTTCTTATTTTTTTTCTATTTTCTGGGAACATTTATCGATTTTTGTTGTCGTGAGCCGGTTCTGTGCGGAAGGGTATGACGCAGATTACTCCGGAGACGGTTAACTCATTAAAAACAATTATTTCGACTGTTTTATCCATAATTTACGTAAACGGTCGCGACACGAGGTCTTCCCAGGGAGGTCACCCATCCTAGCTCTGCCATCGCGCCAGAACGCTTAACTTCATGGTTATGATTGGGCGAGAGCAGTGCCGCGTGTTGTCCATCGCCGCCCGCTCCACACGTACTCGAGGGATATAAGAATAAACATCCCACTCAATGTCGGGTGCGATCATACCAGCACTAATGCACCGGATCCCATCAGAACTCCGAAGTTAAGCGTGCTTGGGCGAAGAGCAGTACTAGGATGGGTGACCCCCTGGGAAGTCCTCGTGTTGCACCCCTTTTCGTGTTTTTCTATTTTTGATTACTTGTTGACAGACGATTTTCGGCTCAAATCATCTGAATCTCGATCGGGACCAGATAAGACATGTGAAATGAAAGTAGCTCGGGCACTGCCGGATTTGGACAAAATTGTAGGCTAATTTGATTGTAAACGGGCAAACGGACGAGACTCATTACTACGCAATGAGCTGACGAGATTTTAGCCGAATTCCTTCTCTAAGACCCTCTAATTTGCGATTTACCGCTTCTGTTAAGCTTTCGTTTCCTCGAGAAATCCGCTTAGGAAGTTCGAAATTCGATTCCGGTTCCATTTTATCGTATCCCAAGCATAATAATAGCTTTACATTCGTTATTTCCTTCTTCTTATTTTTTTTCTATTTTCTGGGAACATTTATCGATTTTTGTTGTCGTGAGCCGGTTCTGTGCGGAAGGGTATGACGCAGATTACTCCGGAGACGGTTAACTCATTAAAAACAATTATTTCGACTGTTTTATCCATAATTTACGTAAACGGTCGCGACACGAGGTCTTCCCAGGGAGGTCACCCATCCTAGCTCTGCCATCGCGCCAGAACGCTTAACTTCATGGTTATGATTGGGCGAGAGCAGTGCCGCGTGTTGTCCATCGCCGCCCGCTCCACACGTACTCGAGGGATATAAGAATAAACATCCCACTCAATGTCGGGTGCGATCATACCAGCACTAATGCACCGGATCCCATCAGAACTCCGAAGTTAAGCGTGCTTGGGCGAAGAGCAGTACTAGGATGGGTGACCCCCTGGGAAGTCCTCGTGTTGCACCCCTTTTCGTGTTTTTCTATTTTTGATTACTTGTTGACAGACGAGTTTCGGCTCAAATCATCTGAATCTCGATCGGGACCAGATAAGACATGTGAAATGAAAGTAGCTCGGGCACTGCCGGATTTGGACAAAATTGTAGGCTAATTTGATTGTAAACGGGCAAACGGACGAGACTCATTACTACGCAATGAGCTGACGAGATTTTAGCCGAATTCCTTCTCTAAGACCCTCTAATTTGCGATTTACCGCTTCTGTTAAGCTTTCGTTTCCTCGAGAAATCCGCTTAGGAAGTTCGAAATTCGATTCTGGTTCCATTTTATCGTATCCCAGGCATAATAATAGCTTTACATTCGTTATTTCCTTCTTCTTATTTTTTTTTCTATTTTCTGGGAACATTTATCGATTTTTGTTGTCGTGAGCCGGTTCTGTGCGGAAGGGTATGACGCAGATTACTCCGGAGACGGTTAACTCATTAAAAACAATTATTTCGACTGTTTTATCCATAATTTACGTAAACGGTCGCGACACGAGGTCTTCCCAGGGAGGTCACCCATCCTAGCTCTGCCATCGCGCCAGAACGCTTAACTTCATGGTTATGATTGGGCGAGAGCAGTGCCGCGTGTTGTCCATCGCCGCCCGCTCCACACGTACTCGAGGGATATAAGAATAAACATCCCACTCAATGTCGGGTGCGATCATACCAGCACTAATGCACCGGATCCCATCAGAACTCCGAAGTTAAGCGTGCTTGGGCGAGAGCAGTACTAGGATGGGTGACCCCCTGGGAAGTCCTCGTGTTGCACCCCTTTTCGTGTTTTTCTATTTTGATTACTTGTTGACAGACGAGTTTCGGCTCAAATCATCTGAATCTCGATCGGGACCAGATAAGACATGTGAAATGAAAGTAGCTCGGGCACTGCCGGATTTGGACAAAATTCTAGGCTAATTTGATTGTAAACGGGCAAACGGACGAGACTCATTACTACGCAATGAGCTGACGAGATTTTAGCCGAATTCCTTCTCTAAGACCCTCTAATTTGCGATTTACCGCTTCTGTTAAGCTTTCGTTTTCCTCGAGAAATCCGCTTAGGAAGTTCGAAATTCGATTCGGTTCCATTTTATCGTATCCGAGGCATAATAATAGCTTTACATTCGTTATTTCCTTCTTCTTATTTTTTTTCTATTTTCTGGGAACATTTATCGATTTTTGTTGTCGTGAGCCGGTTCTGTGCGGAAGGGTATGACGCAGATTACTCCGGAGACGGTGAACTCATTAAAAACAATTATTTCGACTGTTTTATCCATAATTTACGTAAACGGTCGCGACACGAGGTCTTCCCAGGGAGGTCACCCATCCTAGCTCTGCCATCGCGCCAGAACGCTTAACTTCATGGTTATGATTGGGCGAGAGCAGTGCCGCGTGTTGTCCATCGCCGCCCGCTCCACACGTACTCGAGGGATATAAGAATAAACATCCCACTCAATGTCGGGTGCGATCATACCAGCACTAATGCACCGGATCCCATCAGAACTCCGAAGTTAAGCGTGCTTGGGCGAAGAGCAGTACTAGGATGGGTGACCCCCTGGGAAGTCCTCGTGTTGCACCCCTTTTCGTGTTTTTCTATTTTTGATTACTTGTTGACATACGAGTTTCGGCTCAAATCATCTGAATCTCGATCGGGACCAGATAAGACATGTGAAATGAAAGTAGCTCGGGCACTGCCGGATTTGGACAAAATTGTAGGCTAATTTGATTGTAAACGGGCAAACGGACGAGACTCATTACTACGCAATGAGCTGACGAGATTTTAGCCGAATTCCTTCTCTAAGACCCTCTAATTTGCGATTTACCGCTTCTGTTAAGCTTTCGTTTCCTCGAGAAATCCGCTTAGGAAGTTCGAAATTCGATTCCGGTTCAATTTTATCGTATCCGAGGCATAATAATAGCTTTACATTCGTTATTTCCTTCTTCTTATTTTTTTTCTATTTTCTGGGAACATTTATCGATTTTTGTTGTCGTGAGCCGGTTCTGTGCGGAAGGGTATGACGCAGATTACTCCGGAGACGGTGAACTCATTAAAAACAATTATTTCGACTGTTTTATCCATAATTTACGTAAACGGTCGCGACACGAGGTCTTCCCAGGGAGGTCACCCATCCTAGCTCTGCCATCGCGCCAGAACGCTTAACTTCATGGTTATGATTGGGCGAGAGCAGTGCCGCGTGTTGTCCATCGCCGCCCGCTCCACACGTACTCGAGGGATATAAGAATAAACATCCCACTCAATGTCAGGTGCGATCATACCAGCACTAATGCACCGGATCCCATCAGAACTCCGAAGTTAAGCGTGCTTGGGCGAAAGCGCAGTACTAGGATGGGTGACCCCCTGGGAAGTCCTCGTGTTGCACCCCTTTTCGTGTTTTTCTATTTTTGATTACTTGTTGACAGACGAGTTTCGGCTCAAATCATCTGAATCTCGATCGGGACCAGATAAGACATGTGAAATGAAAGTAGCCTCGGGCACTGCCGGATTTGGACAAAATTGTAGGCTAATTTGATTGTAAACGGGCAAACGGACGAGACTCATTACTACGCAATGAGCTGACGAGATTTTAGCCGAATTCCTTCTTAAGACCCTCTAATTTGCGATTTACCGCTTCTGTTAAGCTTTCGTTTTCTCGAGAAATCCGCTTAGGAAGTTCGAAATTCGATTCCGGTTCCATTTTATCGTAGCCGAGGCATAATAATAGCTTTACATTCGTTATTTCCTTCTTTTATTTTTTTTCTATTTTCTGGGAACATTTATCGATTTTTGTTGTCGTGAGCCGGTTCTGTGCGGAAGGGTATGACGCAGATTACTCCGGAGACGAATAACTCATTAAAAACAATTATTTCGACTGTTTTATCCATAATTTACGTAAACGGTCGCGACACGAGGTCTTCCCAGGGAGGTCACCCATCCTAGCTCTGCCATCGCGCCAGAACGCTTAACTTCATGGTTATGATTGGGCGAGAGCAGTGCCACGTGTTGTCCATCGCCGCCCGCTCCACACGTACTCGAGGGATATAAGAATAAACATCCCACTCAATGTCGAGTGCGATCATACCAGCACTAATGCACCGGATCCCATCAGAACTCCGAAGTTAAGCGTGCTTGGGCGAAAGCGCAGTACTAGGATCGGTGACCACCTGGGAAGTCCTCGTGTTGCACCCCTTTTCGTGTTTTTCTATTTTTGATTACTTGTTGACGGACGATTTTCTGCTCAAATCATCTGAATCTCGATCGGGACCAAATAAGACATGTGAAATCAGCGTAGCTCGGGTACTGCCTGATTTGGACAAAATTGTAGGCTAATTTTATTGTAAACGGGCAAACGGACGAGACTCATTACTCCGCAAAGTGCTCGCGAGATTTTAGCTAAATTTCTTCTCTAAGACCCTCTAAGTTGCGATTTACAACTTCTGTTAATGTTTCGTTTCCTCAAAAAATCCGTTTAGGAAGTTCGAAATTCGATTCCGGATCCATTTTATCGTATCCCAGGAATAATAATAGCTTTACATTCATAGAAGTCCTCGTGTTGCACCCCTTTTCGTGTTTTTCTATTTTTGATTACTTGTTGACAGACGATTTTCGGCTCAAATCATCTGAATCTCGATCGGGACCAGATAAGACATGTGAAATGAAAGTAGCTCGGGCACTACCGGATTTGGACAAAATTGTAGGCTAATTTGATTGTAAACGGGCAAACGGACGAGACTCATTACTACGCAATGAGCTGACGAGATTTTATCCGAATTTCTTCTCTAAGACCCTCTAATTTGCGATTTACCGCTTCTGTTAAGCTTTCGTTTCCTCGAGAAATCCGCTTAGGAAGTTCGAAATTCGATTCCGGTTCCATTTTATCGTATCCCAGGCATAATAACAGCTTTACATTCGTTATTTCCTTCTTCTTATTTTTTTTTCTATTTTCTGGGAACATTTATCGATTTTTGTTGTCGTGAGCCGGTTTTGGGCGGAAGGGTATGACGCAGATTACTCCGGAGACGGTGAACTCATTAAAAACAATTATTTCGACTGTTTTATCCATAATTTACGTAAACGGTCGCGACACGAGGTCTTCCCAGGGAGGTCACCCATCCTAGCTCTGCCATCGCGCCAGAACGCTTAACTTCATGGTTATGATTGGGCGAGAGCAGTGCCGCGTGTTGTCCATCGCCGCCCGCTCCACACGTACACGAGGGATATAAGAATAAACATCCCACTCAATGTCGGGTGCGATCATACCAGCACTAATGCATCGGATCCCATCAGAACTCCGAAGTTAAGCGTGCTTGGGCGAAAGTGCAGTACTAGGATGGGTGACCCCCTGGGAAGTCCTCGTGTTGCACCCCTTTTCGTGTTTTTCTATTTTTGATTACTTGTTGACAGACGATTTTCGGCTCAAATCATCTGAATCTCGATCGGGACCAGATAAGACATGTGAAATGAAAGTAGCTCGGGCACTGCCGGATTTGGACAAAATTGTAGGCTAATTTGATTGTAAACGGGCAAACGGACGAGACTCATTACTACGCAATGAGCTTGACGAGATTTTATCCGAATTCCTTCTCTAAGACCCTCTAATTTGCGATTTACCGCTTCTGTTAAGCTTTCGTTTCCTCGAGAAATCCGCTTAGAAAGTTCGAAATTCGATTCGGGTTCCACTTTATCGTATCCCAAGCTTAATAATAGCTTTACATTCGTTATTTCCTTCTTCTTATTTTTTTTTCTATTTTCTGGGAACATTTATTCGATTTTTGTTGTCGTGAGTCGGTTCTGTGTGGAAGGGTATGACGCATATTACTCCGGAGACGGTCAACTCATTAAAAACAATATTTCGACTGTTTTATCCATAATTTACGTAAGCGGTCGCGACACGAGGTCTTCCCAGTGAGGTCACCCATCCTAGCTCTGCCATCGCGCCAGAACGCTTAACTTCATGGTTATGATTGGGCGAGAGCAGTGCCGCGTGTTGTCCATCGCCGCCCGCTCCACACGTACTCGAGGGATATAAGAATAAACATCCCACTCAATGTCGGGTGCGATCATACCAGCACTAATGCACCGGATCCCATCAGAACTCCGAAGTTAAGCATGCTTGGGCGAGAGCAGTACTAGGATGGGTGACCCCCTGGGAAGTCCTCGTGTTGCACCCCTTTTCGTGTTTTTCTATTTCTGATTACTTGTTGACAGACGAGTTTCGGCTCAAATCATCTGAATCTCGATCGGGACCAGATAAGACATGTGAAATGAAAGTAGCTCGGGCACTGCCGGATTTGGACAAAATTGTAGGCTAATTTGATTGTAAACGGGCAAACGGACGAGACTCATTACTACGCAATGAGCTGACGAGATTTTAGCCGAATTCCTTCTCTAAGACCCTCTAATTTGCGATTTACCGCTTCTGTTAAGCTTTCGTTTCCTCGAGAAATCCGCCTAGGAAGTTCGAAATTCGATTCCGGTTCCATTTTATCGTATCCCAGGCATAATAATAGCTTTACATTCGTTATTTCCTTCTTCTTATTTTTTTTTCTATTTTCTGGGAACATTTATCGATTTTTGTTGTCGTGAGCCGGTTCTGTGCGGAAGGGTATGACGCAGATTACTCTGGAGACGGTTAACTCATTAAAAACAATTATTTCGACTGTTTTATCCATAATTTACGTAAACGGTCGCGACACGAGGTCTTCCAAGGGAGGTCACCCATCCTAGCTCTGCCATCGCGCCAGAACGCTTAACTTCATGGTTATGATTGGGCGAGAGCAGTGCCGCGTGTTGTCCATCGCCGCCCGCTCCACACGTACTCGAGGGATATAAGAATAAACATCCCACTCAATGTCGGGTGCGATCATACCAGCACTAATGCACCGGATCCCATCAGAACTCCGAAGTTAAGCGTGCTTGGGCGAGAGCAGTACTAGGATGGGTGACCCCCTGGGAAGTCCTCGTGTTGCACCCCTTTTCGTGTTTTTCTATTTTTGATTACTTGTTGACAGACGATTTTCGGCTCAAATCATCTGAATCTCGATCGGGACCAGATAAGACATGTGAAATGAAAGTAGCTCGGGCACTGCCGGATTTGGACAAAATTGTAGGCTAATTTGATTGTAAACGGGCAAACGGACGAGACTCATTACTACGCAATGATCTGACGAGATTTTAGCCGAATTCCTTCTCTAAGACCCTCTAATTTGCGATTTACCGCTTCTGTTAAGCTTTCGTTTCCTCGAGAAATCCGCTTAGGAAGTTCGAAATTCGATTCCGGTTCCATTTTATCGTATCCCAGGCATAATAATAGCTTTACATTCGTTATTTCCTTCTTCTTATTTTTTTTCTATTTTCTGGGAACATTTATCGATTTTTGTTGTCGTGAGCCGGTTCTGTGTGGAAGGGTATGACGCAGATTACTCCGGAGACGGTTAACTCATTAAAATTAATTATTTCGACTATTTTATCCATAATTTACGTAAACGGTCGCGACACGAGGTCTTCCCAGGGAGGTCACCCATCCTAGCTCTGCCATCGCGCCAGAACGCTTAACTTCATGGTTATGATTGGGCGAGAGCAGTGCCGCGTGTTGTCCATCGCCGCCCGCTCCACACGTACTCGAGGGATATAAGAATAAACATCCCACTCAATGTCGGGTGCGATCATACCAGCACTAATGCACCGGATCCCATCAGAACTTCGAAGTTAAGCGTGCTTGGGCGAGAGGCAGTACTAGGATGGGTGACCCCCTGGGAAGTCCTCGTGTTGCACCCTTTTCGTGTTTTTCTATTTCTGATTACTTGTTGACAGACGAGTTTCGGCTCAAATCATCTGAATCTCGATCGGGACCAGATAAGACATGTGAAATGAAAGTAGCTCGGGCACTGCCGGATTTGGACAAAATTGTAGGCTAATTTGATTGTAAACGGGCAAACGGACGAGACTCATTACTACGCAATGAGCTGACGAGATTTTAGCCGAATTCCTTCTCTAAGACCCTCTAATTTGCGATTTACCGCTTCTGTTAAGCTTTCGTTTCCTCGAGAAATCCGCTTAGGAAGTTCGAAATTCGATTCTGGTTCCATTTTATCGTATCCCAGGCATAATAATAGCTTTACATTCGTTATTTCCTTCTTCTTATTTTTTTTTCTATTTTCTGGGAACATTTATCGATTTTTGTTGTCGTGAGCCGGTTCTGTGCGGAAGGGTATGACGCAGATTACTCCGGAGACGGTTAACTCATTAAAAACAATTATTTCGACTGTTTTATCCATAATTTACGTAAACGGTCGCGACACGAGGTCTTCCCAGGGAGGTCACCCATCCTAGCTCTGCCATCGCGCCAGAACGCTTAACTTCATGGTTATGATTGGGCGAGAGCAGTGCCGCGTGTTGTCCATCGCCGCCCGCTCCACACGTACTCGAGGGATATAAGAATAAACATCCCACTCAATGTCGGGTGCGATCATACCAGCACTAATGCACCGGATCCCATCAGAACTCCGAAGTTAAGCGTGCTTGGGCGAAGAGCAGTACTAGGATGGGTGACCCCCTGGGAAGTCCTCGTGTTGCACCCCTTTTCGTGTTTTTCTATTTTTGATTACTTGTTGACAGACGATTTTCGGCTCAAATCATCTGAATCTCGATCGGGACCAGATAAGACATGTGAAATGAAAGTAGCTCGGGCACTGCCGGATTTGGACAAAATTGTAGGCTAATTTGATTGTAAACGGGCAAACGGACGAGACTCATTACTACGCAATGAGCTGACGAGATTTTAGCCGAATTCCTTCTCTAAGACCCTCTAATTTGCGATTTACCGCTTCTGTTAAGCTTTCGTTTCCTCGAGAAATCCGCTTAGGAAGTTCGAAATTCGATTCCGGTTCCATTTTATCGTATCCAAGGCATAATAATAGCTTTACATTCGTTATTTCCTTCTTCTTATTTTTTTTCTATTTTCTGGGAACATTTATCGATTTTTGTTGTCGTGAGCCGGTTCTGTGCGGAAGGGTATGACGCAGATTACTCCGGAGACGGTTAACTCATTAAAAACAATTATTTCGACTGTTTTATCCATAATTTACGTAAACGGTCGCGACACGAGGTCTTCCCAGGGAGGTCACCCATCCTAGCTCTGCCATCGCGCCAGAACGCTTAACTTCATGGTTATGATTGGGCGAGAGCAGTGCCGCGTGTTGTCCATCGCCGCCCGCTCCACACGTACTCGAGGGATATAAGAATAAACATCCCACTCAATGTCGGGTGCGATCATACCAGCACTAATGCACCGGATCCCATCAGAACTCCGAAGTTAAGCGTGCTTGGGCGAAGAGCAGTACTAGGATGGGTGACCCCCTGGGAAGTCCTCGTGTTGCACCCCTTTTCGTGTTTTTCTATTTTTGATTACTTGTTGACAGACGAGTTTTCGGCTCAAATCATCTGAATCTCGATCGGGACCAGATAAGACATGTGAAATGAAAGTAGCTCGGGCACTGCCGGATTTGGACAAAATTGTAGGCTAATTTGATTGTAAACGGGCAAACGGACGAGACTCATTACTACGCAATGAGCTGACGAGATTTTAGCCGAATTCCTTCTCTAAGACCCTCTAATTTGCGATTTACCGCTTCTGTTAAGCTTTCGTTTCTCGAGAAATCCGCTTAGGAAGTTCGAAATTCGATTCCGGTTCCATTTTATCGTATCCGAGGCATAATAATAGCTTTACATTCGTTATTTCCTTCTTCTTATTTTTTTTCTATTTTCTGGGAACATTTATCGATTTTTGTTGTCGTGAGCCGGTTCTGTGCGGAAGGGTATGACGCAGATTACTCCGGAGACGGTGAACTCATTAAAAACAATTATTTCGACTGTTTTATCCATAATTTACGTAAACGGTCGCGACACGAGGTCTTCCCAGGGAGGTCACCCATCCTAGCTCTGCCATCGCGCCAGAACGCTTAACTTCATGGTTATGATTGGGCGAGAGCAGTGCCGCGTGTTGTCCATCGCCGCCCGCTCCACACGTACTCGAGGGATATAAGAATAAACATCCCACTCAATGTCGGGTGCGATCATACCAGCACTAATGCACCGGATCCCATCAGAACTCCGAAGTTAAGCGTGCTTGGGCGAAGAGCAGTACTAGGATGGGTGACCCCCTGGGAAGTCCTCGTGTTGCACCCCTTTTCGTGTTTTTCTATTTTTGATTACTTGTTGACAGACGAGTTTCGGCTCAAATCATCTGAATCTCGATCGGGACCAGATAAGACATGTGAAATGAAAGTAGCTCGGGCACTGCCGGATTTGGACAAAATTGTAGGCTAATTTGATTGTAAACGGGCAAACGGACGAGACTCATTACTACGCAATGAGCTGACGAGATTTTAGCCGAATTCCTTCTCTAAGACCCTCTAATTTGCGATTTACCGCTTCTGTTAAGCTTTCGTTTCCTCGAGAAATCCGCTTAGGAAGTTCGAAATTCGATTCCGGTTCCATTTTATCGTATCCGAGGCATAATAATAGCTTTACATTCGTTATTTCCTTCTTCTTATTTTTTTTCTATTTTCTGGGAACATTTATCGATTTTTGTTGTCGTGAGCCGGTTCTGTGCGGAAGGGTATGACGCAGATTACTCCGGAGACGGTGAACTCATTAAAAACAATTATTTCGACTGTTTTATCCATAATTTACGTAAACGGTCGCGACACGAGGTCTTCCCAGGGAGGTCACCCATCCTAGCTCTGCCATCGCGCCAGAACGCTTAACTTCATGGTTATGATTGGGCGAGAGCAGTGCCGCGTGTTGTCCATCGCCGCCCGCTCCACACGTACTCGAGGGATATAAGAATAAACATCCCACTCAATGTCGGGTGCGATCATACCAGCACTAATGCACCGGATCCCATCAGAACTCCGAAGTTAAGCGTGCTTGGGCGAAAGGCAGTACTAGGATGGGTGACCCCCTGGGAAGTCCTCGTGTTGCACCCCTTTTCGTGTTTTTCTATTTTTGATTACTTGTTGACAGACGATTTTCGGCTCAAATCATCTGAATCTCGATCGGGACCAGATAAGACATGTGAAATGAAAGTAGCTCGGGCACTGCCGGATTTGGACAAAATTGTAGGCTAATTTGATTGTAAACGGGCAAACGGACGAGACTCATTACTACGCAATGAGCTGACGAGATTTTAGCCGAATTCCTTCTCTAAGACCCTCTAATTTGCGATTTACCGCTTCTGTTAAGCTTTCGTTTCCTCGAGAAATCCGCTTAGGAAGTTCGAAATTCGATTCGGTTCCATTTTATCGTATCCCAAGCATAATAATAGCTTTACATTCGTTATTTCCTTCTTCTTATTTTTTTTTCTATTTTCTGGGAACATTTATTCGATTTTTGTTGTCGTGAGCCGGTTCTGTGCGGAAGGGTATGACGCAGATTACTCCGGAGACGGTTAACTCATTAAAAACAATTATTTCGACTGTTTTATCCATAATTTACGTAAACGGTCGCGACACGAGGTCTTCCCAGGGAGGTCACCCATCCTAGCTCTGCCATCGCGCCAGAACGCTTAACTTCATGGTTATGATTGGGCGAGAGCAGTGCCGCGTGTTGTCCATCGCCGCCCGCTCCACACGTACTCGAGGGATATAAGAATAAACATCCCACTCAATGTCGGGTGCGATCATACCAGCACTAATGCACCGGATCCCATCAGAACTCCGAAGTTAAGCGTGCTTGGGCGAGAGCAGTACTAGGATGGGTGACCCCCTGGGAAGTCCTCGTGTTGCACCCCTTTTCGTGTTTTTCTATTTTTGATTACTTGTTGACAGACGATTTTCGGCTCAAATCATCTGAATCTCGATCGGGACCAGATAAGACATGTGAAATGAAAGTAGCTCGGGCACTGCCGGATTTGGACAAAATTGTAGGCTAATTTGATTGTAAACGGGCAAACGGACGAGACTCATTACTACGCAATGAGCTGACGAGATTTTAGCCGAATTCCTTCTCTAAGACCCTCTAATTTGCGATTTACCGCTTCTGTTAAGCTTTCGTTTCCTCGAGAAATCCGCTAGGAAGTTCGAAATTCGATTCCGGTTCCATTTTATCGTATCCCAGGCATAATAATAGCTTTACATTCGTTATTTCCTTCTTCTTATTTTTTTTCTATTTTCTGGGAACATTTATCGATTTTTGTTGTCGTGAGCCGGTTCTGTGCGGAAGGGTATGACGCAGATTACTCCGGAGACGGTTAACTCATTAAAAACAATTATTTCGACTGTTTTATCCATAATTTACGTAAACGGTCGCGACACGAGGTCTTCCCAGGGAGGTCACCCATCCTAGCTCTGCCATCGCGCCAGAACGCTTAACTTCATGGTTATGATTGGGCGAGAGCAGTGCCGCGTGTTGTCCATCGCCGCCCGCTCCACACGTACTCGAGGGATATAAGAATAAACATCCCACTCAATGTCGGGTGCGATCATACCAGCACTAATGCACCGGATCCCATCAGAACTCCGAAGTTAAGCGTGCTTGGGCGAAGAGCAGTACTAGGATGGGTGACCCCCTGGGAAGTCCTCGTGTTGCACCCCTTTTCGTGTTTTTCTATTTTGATTACTTGTTGACAGACGATTTTCGGCTCAAATCATCTGAATCTCGATCGGGACCAGATAAGACATGTGAAATGAAAGTAGCTCGGGCACTGCCGGATTTGGACAAAATTGTAGGCTAATTTGATTGTAAACGGGCAAACGGACGAGACTCATTACTACGCAATGAGCTGACGAGATTTTAGCCGAATTCCTTCTCTAAGACCCTCTAATTTGCGATTTACCGCTTCTGTTAAGCTTTCGTTTCCTCGAGAAATCCGCTTAGGAAGTTCGAAATTCGATTCCGGTTCCATTTTATCGTATCCCAAGCATAATAATAGCTTTACATTCGTTATTTCCTTCTTCTTATTTTTTTTTCTATTTTCTGGGAACATTTATCGATTTTTGTTGTCGTGAGCCGGTTCTGTGCGGAAGGGTATGACGCAGATTACTCCGGAGACGGTTAACTCATTAAAAACAATTATTTCGACTGTTTTATCCATAATTTACGTAAACGGTCGCGACACGAGGTCTTCCCAGGGAGGTCACCCATCCTAGCTCTGCCATCGCGCCAGAACGCTTAACTTCATGGTTATGATTGGGCGAGAGCAGTGCCGCGTGTTGTCCATCGCCGCCCGCTCCACACGTACTCGAGGGATATAAGAATAAACATCCCACTCAATGTCGGGTGCGATCATACCAGCACTAATGCACCGGATCCCATCAGAACTCCGAAGTTAAGGTGCTTGGGCGAGAGCAGTACTAGGATGGGCTAACCTCCTGGAAGTCCTCGTGTTGCACCCCTTTTCGTGTTTTTCTATTTTTGATTACTTGTTGACATACGATTTTCGGCTCAAATCATCTGAATCTCGATCGGGACCAGATAAGACATGTGAAATGAAAGTAGCTCGGGCACTGCCGGATTTGGACAAAATTGTAGGCTAATTTGATTGTAAACGGGCAAACGGACGAGACTCATTACTACGCAATGAGCTGACGAGATTTTAGCCGAATTCCTTCTCTAAGACCCTCTAATTTGCGATTTACCGCTTCTGTTCAAGCTTTCGTTTCCTCGAGAAATCCGCCTTAGGAAGTTCGAAATTCGATTCAGGTTCCATTTTATCGTATCCGAGGCATAATAATAGCTTTACATTCGTTATTTCCTTCTTCTTATTTTTTTTCTATTTTCTGGGAACATTTATCGATTTTTGTTGTCGTGAGCCGGTTCTGTGCGGAAGGGTATGACGCAGATTACTCCGGAGACGGTGAACTCATTAAAAACAATTATTTCGACTGTTTTATCCATAATTTACGTAAACGGTCGCGACTACGAGGTCTTCCCAGGGAGGTCACCCATCCTAGCTCTGCCATCGCGCCAGAACGCTTAACTTCATGGTTATGATTGGGCGAGAGCAGTGCCGCGTGTTGTCCATCGCCGCCCGCTCCACACGTACTCGAGGGATATAAGAATAAACATCCCACTCAATGTCGGGTGCGATCATACCAGCACTAATGCACCGGATCCCATCAGAACTCCGAAGTTAAGCGTGCTTGGGCGAAAGCGCAGTACTAGGATGGGTGACCCCCTGGGAAGTCCTCGTGTTGCACCCCTTTTCGTGTTTTTCTATTTTTGATTACTTGTTGACAGACGATTTTCGGCTCAAATCATCTGAATCTCGATCGGGACCAGATAAGACATGTTAAATGAAAGTAGCTCGGGCACTGCCGGATTTGAACAAAATTGTAGGCTAATTTGATTGTAAACGGGCAAACGGACGAGACTCATTACTACGCAATGAGCTGACGAGATTTTATCCGAATTCCTTCTCTAAGACCCTCTAATTTGCGATTTACCGCTTCTGTTAAGCTTTCGTTTCCTCGAGAAATCCGCTTAGGAAGTTCGAAATTCGATTCCGGTTCCATTTTATCGTATCCCAGGCATAATAATAGCTTTACATTCGTTATTTCTTCTTCTTATTTTTTTTCTATTTTCTGGGAACATTTATCGATTTTTGTTGTCGTGAGCCGGTTCTGTGCGGAAGGGTATGACGCAGATTACTCCGGAGACGGTGAACTCATTAAAAACAATTATTTCGACTGTTTTATCCATAATTTACGTAAACGGTCGCGACACGAGGTCTTCCCAGGGAGGTCACCCATCCTAGCTCTGCCATCGCGCCAGAACGCTTAACTTCATGGTTATGATTGGGCGAGAGCAGTGCCGCGTGTTGTCCATCGCCGCCCGCTCCACACGTACTCGAGGGATATAAGAATAAACATCCCACTCAATGTCGGGTGCGATCATACCAGCACTAATGCACCGGATCCCATCAGAACTCCGAAGTTAAGCGTGCTTGGGCGAAGAGCAGTACTAGGATGGGTGACCCCCTGGGAAGTCCTCGTGTTGCACCCCTTTTCGTGTTTTTCTATTTTTGATTACTTGTTGACAGACGATTTTCGGCTCAAATCATCTGAATCTCGATCGGGACCAGATAAGACATGTGAAATGAAAGTAGCTCGGGCACTGCCGGATTTGGACAAAATTGTAGGCTAATTTGATTGTAAACGGGCAAACGGACGAGACTCATTACTACGCAATGAGCTGACGAGATTTTAGCCGAATTCCTTCTCTAAGACCCTCTAATTTGCGATTTACCGCTTCTGTTCAGCTTTCGTTTTCTCGAGAAATCCGCTTAGGAAGTTCGAAATTCGATTCCGGTTCCATTTTATCGTATCCGAGGCATAATAATAGCTTTACATTCGTTATTTCCTTCTTCTTATTTTTTTTCTATTTTCTGGGAACATTTATCGATTTTTGTTGTCGTGAGCCGGTTCTGTGCGGAAGGGTATGACGCAGATTACTCCGGAGACGGTTAACTCATTAAAAACAATTATTTCGACTGTTTTATCCATAATTTACATAAACGGTCGCGATACGAGGTCTTCCCAGGGAGGTCACCCATCCTAGCTCTGCCATCGCGCCAGAACGCTTAACTTCATGGTTATGATTGGGCGAGAGCAGTGCCGCGTGTTGTCCATCGCCGCCCGCTCCACACGTACTCGAGGGATATAAGAATAAACATCCCACTCAATGTCGGGTGCGATCATACCAGCACTAATGCACCGGATCCCATCAGAACTCCGAAGTTAAGCGTGCTTGGGCGAAAGCGCAGTACTAGGATGGGTGACCCCCTGGGAAGTCCTCGTGTTGCACCCCTTTTCGTGTTTTTCTATTTTTGATTACTTGTTGACAGACGATTTTCGGCTCAAATCATCTGAATCTCGATCGGGACCAGATAAGACATGTGAAATGAAAGTAGCTCGGGCACTGCCGGATTTGGAACAAAATTGTAGGCTAATTTGATTGTAAACGGGCAAACGGACGAGACTCATTACTACGCAATGAGCTGACGAGATTTTATCCGAATTCCTTCTCTAAGACCCTCTAATTTGCGATTTACCGCTTCTGTTAAGCTTTCATTTCCTCGAGAAATCCGCTTAGAAAGTTTGAAATTCGATTCCGGTTCCATTTTATCGTATCCTAAGCCTAATAATAGCTTTACATTCGTTATTTCCTTTTCTTATTTTTTTCTATTTTCTGGGAACATTTATTCATTTTTGTTGTCGTGAGCCGGTTCTGTGTGGAAGGGTATGACGCAGATTACTCCGGAGACGGTTAACTCATTAAAAACAATATTTCGACTGTTTTATCCATAATTTACGTAAACGGTCGCGACACGAGGTTTTCCCAAGGAGGTCACCCATCCTAGCTCTGCCATCGCGCCAGAACGCTTAACTTCATGGTTATGCATGGGCGAGAGTAGTGCCACGTGTTGTCCATCGCCGCCCGCTCCACACGTACTCGAGGGATATAAGAATAAACATCCCACTCAATGTCGGGTGCGATCATACCAGCACTAATGCACCGGATCCCATCAGAACTCCGAAGTTAAGGTGCTTGGGCGAGAGCAGTACTAGGATGGCTAACCTCCTTGGAAGTCCTCGTGTTGCACCCCTTTTCGTGTTTTTCTATTTTTGATTACTTGTTGACATACGATTTTCGGCTCAAATCATCTGAATCTCGATCGGGACCAGATAAGACATGTGAAATGAAAGTAGCTCGGGCACTGCCGGATTTGGACAAAATTGTAGGCTAATTTGATTCTAAACGGGCAAACGGACGAGACTCATTACTACGCAATGAGCTGACGAGATTTTAGCCGAATTCCTTCTCTAAGACCCTCTAATTTGCGATTTACCGCTTCTGTTAAGCTTTCGTTTCCTCGAGAAATCCGCTTAGGAAGTTCGAAATTCGATTCTGGTTCCATTTTATCGTATCCTAAGAATAATAATAGCTTTACATTCGTTATTTCCTTCTTCTTATTTTTTTTTTTATTTTCTGGAACATTTATCGATTTTTGTTGTCGTGAGCCGGTTCTGTGCGGAAGGGTATGACGCAGATTACTCCGGAGACGGTCAACTCATTAAAAACAATTATTTCGATTGTTTTATCTATAATTTACGTAAACGGTAGCGACACGAGGTCTTCCCAGGGAGGTCACCCATTCTACCTCTGCCATCGAGCCAGAACGCTTAACTTCATGGTTATGATTGGGAGAGAGCAGTGCCGCGTGTTGTCCATCGCCGCCCGCTCCACACGTACTCGAGGGATATAAGAATAATCATCCCACTCAATGTCGGGTGCGATCATACCAGCACTAATGCACAGGATCCCATCAGAACTCCGAAGTCAAGCGTGCTTGGGCGAGAGCAGTACTAAGATGGGTGACCTCCTGGAAAGTCCTCGAGTTGTACCCCTTTTCGGGTTTTTCTATTTTTTATTACTTGTTGACAGACGATTTTCGGCTCAAATCATCTGAATCTCGATCGGGACCAGATAAGACATGTGAAATGAAAGTAGCTCGGGCACTGCCGGATTTGGACAAAATTGTAGGCTAATTTGATTGTAAACGAGCAAACGGACGAGACTCATTACTACGCAATGAGCTGACGAGATTTTAGACGAAATCCTTCTCTAAGACCCTCTAATTTGCGATTACCTCTTCTCTTAAGCTTTCATTTCCTCGAGAAATCCGCTTAGGAAGTTCGAAATTCGATTCCGGTTCCATTTTATCGTATCCGAGGCATAATAATAGCTTTACATTCGTTATTTCCTTCTTCTTATTTTTTTTTCTATTTTCTGGGAACATTTATCGATTTTTGTTGTCGTGAGCCGGTTCTGTGCGGAAGGGTATGACGCAGATTATTCCGGAGACGGTTAACTAATTTAAAACAATTATTTCGACTGTTTTATCCATAATTTACGTAAACGGTCGCGACACGAGGTCTTCCCAGGGAGGTCACCCATCCAAGCTCTGCCATCGCGCCAGAACGCTTAACTTCATGGTTATGATTGGGCGAGAGCAGTGCCGCGTGTTGTCCATCGCCGCCCGCTCCACACGTACTCGAGGGATATAAGAATAAACATCCCACTCAATGTCGGGTGCGATCTTACGAGCACCAATGCACCGGATCCCATCAGAACTCCGAAGTTAAGCGTGCTTGGGCGAGAGCAGTACTAGGATGGGTGACACCCTGAGAAGTCCTCGTGTTGCACCCTTTTTCGTGTTTTTCTATTTTTGATTACTTGTTGACAGACGATTTTTGGCTCAAATCATCTGAATCTCGATCGGGACCAGATAAGACATGTGAAAAGAAAGTAGCTCGGGCACTGTCGGATTTGGAAAAATTTGTAGGCTAATTTGTTTGTAAACGGGCCAACGGACGAGACTCATTACTACTCAATGAGCTGACGAGATTTTAGCCGAATTCCTTCTCTAAGACCCTCTAATTTGCGATTTACCGCTTCTGTTAAGCTTTCGTTTCCTCGAGAAATCCGCTTAAGAAGTTCGAAATTCAATTCCGGTTCCATTTTATCGTATCCCAGGCATAATAATAGCTTTACATTCGTTATTTCCTTCTTCTTATTTTTTTTCTATTTTCTGGGAACATTTATCGATTTTTGTTGTCGTGCGCCGGTTCTGTGCGGAAGGGTATGACGCAGATTACTCCGGAGTTGGTTAACTAATTAAAAACAATTATTTCGACTGTTTTATCCATAATTTACGTAAACGATCGCGACACGAGGACTTCCCAGGGAGGTCACCCATCCTACCTCTACCAACGCGCCAGAACGCTTAACTTCGTGGTTATGATTGGGCGAGAGCAGTGCCGCGTGTTGTCCATCGCCACCCGCTCCACACGTACTCGAGGGATATAAGAATAAACATCCCACTCAATGTCGGGTGCGATCATACCAGCACTAATGCACAGGATCCCATCAGAACTCCGAAGTCAAGCGTGCTTGGGCGAGAGCAGTACTAAGATGGGTGACCTCCTGGAAAGTCCTCGAGTTGTACCCCTTTTCGGGTTTTTCTATTTTTGATTACTTGTTGACAGACGATTTTCGGCTCAAATCATCTGAATCTCGATCGGGACCAGATAAGACATGTGAAATGAAAGTAGCTCGGGCACTGCCGGATTTGGACAAAATTGTAGGCTAATTTGATTGTAAACGGGCAAACGGACGAGACTCATTACTACGCAATGAGCTGACGAGATTTAAGCCGAATTCCTTCTCTAAGACCCTCTAATTTGCGATTTACCGCTTCTGTTAAGCTTTCATTTCATCGAGAAATCCGCTTAGGAAGTTCGAAATTCTATTCCGGTTCCATTTTATCGTATCCCAGGCATAATAATAGCTTTACATTCGTTATTTCCTTCTTCTTATTTTTTTTTCTATTTTCTGGGAACATTTATCGATTTTTGTTGTCGTGAGCCGGTTCTGTGCGGAAGGGCAGATTACTCCGGAGACGGTTAACTAATTTAAAACAATTATTTCGACTGTTTTATCGGAGGTTTACTTCAGAGTTTATCCGTTCCTGAGTGGAAATGGGATCACATTTCCATGGATTTCGTGACGAAGTTACCTCCATCATCCCGGGGTTGTGATGCGATTTGGGTTGTGATAGACAGATTAACCAAATCAGCGTGTTTTATTCCATACAAAATGACATACAGACACGATCAGATGGCCGAGATATATGTCCGAGAAGTAGTCAGATTGCATGGTGTGCCGAAGTCTATCGTATCAGATCGTGATCCACGATTCACTTCTCACTTTTGGCACAGTCTGCAGCAGGCTTTAGGTACGACATTGCACCTGAGCACTGCTTATCATCCCCAGACAGATGGACAGTCAGAGCGGAATATCCAAACTTTAGAGGACTTGTTGAGAGCTGTAGTGCTAGACTTTGGCACTAGTTGGCAAGATTCACTACCGTTGTGTGAATTCTCGTACAACAACAGCTATCAAACGAGCATAGAGATGGCACCGTTTGAAGCATTGTATGGCAAGAAGTGCAGATCTCCATTGTACTGGGATGATATATCTGAGGCACCAGAACTTGGGCCTGATATGATTCGTGATATGAATGAGAAAGTGAAAATAATCCAGAAAAAAATGAAGACGGCACAGGATAGACAGGCCAAGTATGCCAATATCAGACGTAGACCGTTAGTATTTGAACAGGGAGACAGAGTATTCTTGAAGATTTCACATTTCCGAGGCATTGTCAGATTTGGCAAACGCGGGAAGTTGTCTCCTAGATACATCGGTCCATATGAGATTCTTGAAAAGATTGGCGATTGAGCATATCGATTGGCTCTTCCTCCTTTTCTATCCGGGATACATGACGTCTTTCATGTATCGATGCTGCGTAGATACATGCCAGATTGTTCTCATGTCATTCGGCCTGACGAAGCTGAGCTGGATCAGACATTGAGTTATGTTGAACAACCGATACAGATTCTTGATCGGAAAGAAAAACAGCTCAGAACGAAGACTGTTCCACTAGTGAAAGTCCAGTGGAGTCGTCATGGCACTGAAGAAGCGACTTGGGAAACAGAGTCAGAGATGAGACAGAGATATCCCGAGTTATTTCTATGATGTGAATGTCCATTCCATTTTCGATTACATTGCCTCTTTTACTTGAAATATAAAATTTTCATGCCAAATAAAGTAGTGAACCAAAGTAATCCAAACATCATCAAATAGCTCCTAAGACCCGAGAATCCCACTCTAACTCGTATCTCCTCGCCTGGAGCTGGAATCTGGCATCCCAAGCCTCGCCTCACCTACCTTCAAGCACATGAAAACAAGAGGTAGCCGACGTGCCGGGGAGTATAAACCCAGTATGATACAAATAATAACATATGAAAATTTAATTTTCAAAATAGTTCATATAAATTCATAAAGATGCAACAACATGTAATGCATGAACATAAGCTTTGGGCTATCAATAAATATCAAGATCAAGTGAATCATCTGGTCATAGGGTACCCATGGAAAGAGAATCCCCCAGCAACATCCACCGACTCATCCGCTCGAGGTGGGGTGCTGTGTTCTACAATCCAAGGACTATGGTGCACCTATAGAGAGTGTTCAGGACATAGCAGCTACCTCCGCATAAACTATGCCAACTCAACTATAGCCCCATACGTCCAACAAATCAATAAATCAAGGCAACCTCCGCCATATCAAATCTGAATCGAAAAATGGCTCAATATGCAATGCAATGATGCATTTCTATCTCATCAAGTCAATATCATAATAAGCTCATCTCAAAAGATCAATCATCAACAAATCACAAAAAATTCATCAAGCCATCGAATTTTCAATTTAAAATAAAAATGATACTTTACCTCGTATGTTACCGACCGTAACATACCTTTCGAATATTACAAACAAGAGATCAAAATATATGGTTGAGAAGTCTTGAACCCTCGCTGTCTACTCGATTCTCTATCAACCAACTTAAAGTAAATAATCTTGAGCCAACCCAAGTCAATACTTCAACCGAATCTTCAATACATAAATCAAGAACTCGGATTACTTATCAACACATAGCAATATTCGTAAAAAATTCTTAATTAATTCGATACTTCTTCAAATAAAGATCTGTAAATTGGATATGTAAGAAAACTCAATGCCCAACAATTCTTCTTCATAAACTTTTGTCAAATAAAGTCATTTACTCAGTGGTTCATAATCTGAAACATAGAACATAAGTTTCGAAATTCTGCATCAGTACAAATCTGGCATAGTTTAGTATTTCGAGCATAAATCCCTCACTACTCAATCGAATCAAGCACATTTAATATCATTTCGAAGACAAGACAATGTTCTATAACTTTCATTTGAACATCAAATCCAGAATCCCGACCGATTAATACCAGATTTCTAATAAATAGAAGGCATGTACACAAACTCGGGATTCTAGACCAGGTTTAGTAAATATAGCATATCTCTTTCATTCTTCATAAAACTGAGTGATTCTTGAACCAATTCGAAGCTAACTCGATTGACTACAAGTTTGATGAAGACCATAACTCCAAAATCCAAACACAACTGTCCCATATACTCGAAATACAGAAGGTATAAAAACTGATCTTGCATAGAAACAAGAAACCATGCTTATATCCATTTTAAATTCACACCAACTCAAATACAACATCTTCAACATCTTAATATCTCAAATATCAATTCTAAACTTCAACTCATTTCCAAACTTGAATAAAAATCGGAAAAAACTTACATCCTTGTGAAGCCCGTGATGAGATTATCACAAATCTACCTTCATTTCATAATTTTCTTTAGCATATCTCCCATAAAATTAGAAAGAAGTTTGTAAATGGAGAGGAAATGGATGAGGGTTTGTGTGGAGGAGGAGGGAAATGATTGGTAGAGGTGAAACCACGACTTAGATATTGATTTTTCACGTCTGTAGCACCGCAGCGCCACTTTTCAGCGCCAAATTTGCGCAAAACTAGCACCTAGGCGCTACTATTCTAGTGCCGCAGCGCTTGAATAGTAACCCGATGAACAATATTTTTTTTTTTCCAAATTTTTTTTTTTAAAGTTCGGTCATTCAATGTGGGGACCCGGACGCTAATCATCTTTGGGATTTAATTATCAATTAAGATTAATAGGGTCTAAAAATTTTTCTTTAAAATACGGAAGGTAATGGAATCAATCTATTATACAAACCAGTATAATAATACAAATCTTGTACAACATGCTTCTAGTTCAAACTAATCTAAGGTTGAACTACTAAATTTCAAGTATTAAACCAAGTCTACATCCAAGTCCGAAAACACCACTCTAATCTCGATCTCTCATCATCTTCTTGACCCCGATCTTGTCCTACCTGTTGTCATGCACACATACAAACAAGACAACAGCCGGATACTCCGGTGAGAATAAATGTGAAGGGCCTAAAACTCCTTTCTTGAAAATTTGCGGAAAATTAAAAATTTTCTTTTTAAAAGAACTTAAATGGCCTCATTCATAAAATAACTGGTGAATCAAGTTCAATATTTCAAAATATTGCAGCAGAAGAAATTTAAAGTTTTGCCAACAACAACGATTTAAAAATATCCAACGACTGATAAATTGTTTGCGGAAAAAAAATAACAACTGCTGCTCTGAGGTCCTCGGGTGCCACTACTGCCGACCTAAGCTGGCTCACTGGTCCCCGCCCTCGGCCCTGGCCTCATCAGTACCTACAACAATCAAGTCTAGTGAGCCTAAAGACTCAGCATGCATATATCACAGGTAACGAGTAAAAATCTGAATTAAAATATGCATGAGTTAACATATCCTGTCCTGAGGCATACTGAAAATAATCTGTACTAAGCAATTATAATACGTGCATAACTGAACTGGAAATCACTGTAAAAATATTTGCTCCTTGGAGCCTGTACTGAAATATCTGGTAAAATTTTCTGTTGAGATTATGTTTTACGCCTGTGGCCACTACACTAAGCTGAACTGATCGGTAACTGGCTACCGGGGAGGCTGAAACTGAACTGAGCTGGCCGGTCACTGGCGACCGGGTGGTACCATACTGAACTGATCGGTCACTGACGACCGTATAAAATAACACTCCCACATAGTGAATGAACCACAAGCCATATCGCATAAATCTCAAAAATAATCATTTTCTATTTAATGCACGTAAAATAATTAACTGGCATAATGAAAATTCCTGTAATTTTACCAACTGGATTGGATTGGATCGTTCCAGGCTCGCTGCAACCTAACTGTGCCATGAAAATATGCAATAGCTTAAACATGACCAACTATGCAATTTACGTTCAAAAGATGCGACTATGACGCCTAATGACTTCGCATTTAATCATGACTCCGAGCCAACCTGAACCGACACTGAACCGACGTATAGCCATGATTAAAATACGCTGAAAAATCATAAAATAATGCTCCTAAAATGATAGGGTCGAAATCTAGGTGGAATGGAGGCCAAAACACGAAATGCTCTTTCGAGAGTCAATTTGGCACATTGCACCGTAAATTCTCGTACGACCTCAAAAATGATCCAAATGACAAACGGTCAAAAACATGACCTTCCCAACTCAATGAGGCACTGTTCAGTCCAAGGCCATGGGCTAAAAGCCAACCAAGAACTCGAACGAGCCTCTGAACCGACACAGCAACTTGCTGTAATTTTCCAGCAACTGCGCAACTACAAGACTTGCGTTGGTTTCGAGGCTATCGGCCATTAGGGAAGTGAACCACCAACCAGAGACTCTTACCAACATCCCAAGGAATGATTTGAACCATGGCTAAGGGCCCTAGGCCAGCCACAATCCGCATCACACCATAACTCAACCGAAAGGTCCAACCGAGAGCAACGTGCATGCGTGTGTAGTGTTTATGCTATGATCGATGTCTCGTGTCATTCCAATGGCCATTTGATTGACCATGGCACGATCTAGACATCTAGGAGCATGATATGAACCGTGGCTAAGGGCCATAGGCCAACCAAGATCCATACCAAGCAACCAAAAGAAACGAACCAAAAGCTGAACAAATGAAGAAGCCGAAGGGGTATAGGGGCTGTTGTGACGTTTTGATTAAAAACCGATGAACCATGGACCAAGACACCAAAAGGGAAACTTAGTCACGTCTTAGACATGCTAGGGAAGTGATCCAACCATGGCTATAGGCCCTTGGGGCAGCCAAGATCAGATCCTTCCTCCATGACAACAAACTGAATTTTTTCGAACAACATTTCTGCACCTATGGGAAGGTTGCTGTCATTCTGAATTTCCAGCAAGCATGGGGCTGGTTTGAATGGACCAACATGGTCCTAATGCATCCTACTACATGTCTAGGAGTCGCCTTGGGAGCCTGGAGTCGAACCAATCACCTGAAACTCACAAACCAAGAAAAACCTGAAGCTTGCCTAGGAAAAACGAAAATTCTGCATGTGTGGTTTCAAAATGTTTTGACTTGGATCTCGATTTTTACTTGAATAAACATGATCATGTACTGAAAAAATAAATGATAATATGACTTGATTGAGGTTTGAAAGAAATCTAGACATGCCTGGTTTCGTTTCGAAAGAAAACGAACGAAACAACGACGACGCGGCACGGAGGAGGTGGAGCGCTTCTCTTTTCTACCTTACCTTGCTCTCGATTTTTCTCTCTTCTTTTTGGCTAGGTACCTCACGATTTTTCTACTGAAAATGAGTGTGAATTCACTCTGAATTTTCGAAAAGGAGAGGGGGGGAAAAATGGTTATGAGGGGTGAGGAGAAGGGTGCACAATATAAGGAAGAATCAAGACCAAGTCCACTCCCCTTTGAATTTTAAATTTTCAATTGATATCAAATGAGTTGGTGGATGCTTCTAGGAGGTAGTGGCCGAAATTTCTCTTGTTCTAGACTAGGATATGTCCATTTATTTAATTAAATTGTGCTAACAAAAATCCTAGAATTATCCTACTAATTACATGCAAAGAATTGGTCAAAGTTGATGAGTTGGAAAATGAATCTTCTAGCACTAAAGGTGGCCGAAAAATGCATAATAAAATAAAGGGGAATGTTGATTATCTAGTCAACTAATAATCCTTGAAAGCCTTACTAATCCTTTAAATAATTTAGTGAGCTAACCCCTTAATTAAATAACTTAAATGAGTTCATTTCTTAATCACCTCAAATAATTAAATTAAATCCTCAAACCTCCCTTTCTAACTTAAATGAACTTGGTTGCTAGCTAAATTAACTTCTGGAAATATTTTTCGAATCTTAAATTCTATCTCAAAACTCCAACTCCGGTCCGGCCTCACTGAAATAACTGAAATGCTAAAAATCAAACTACTGAACTGAAATAATAAAATAATTAACTTCAAACAAATGCATTTAAAATAATCATGCAATGAAGTCAATTAAATTTAAAAATCTAGAATTATGCATGGCTTATACGTCTACTGATATACGGGTTCTACAATCCTTCCCCCCTTAAAATAAATTTCGTCCTCGAAATTAGAACTCACCGAATAACTCAGGGTATCGACTTCTCATCTCCGGCTCAGACTCCCACGTAGCTTCCTCCTCTGAATGGTTGAGCCATTTGACTTTGACTCGCTTAACCAACTTGTTCCGAAGTTTCTTCTCCTGTCTGTCTAGGATCTGCACGGGTCTCTCCTCATAAGATAAGTTCGGAGTAAGCTGCAACGGCTCTAAATTCAGCACATGCAAAGGATTTGCCATATACTTCCTCAGCATGGAGACGTGAAAGACATTGTGTACTCCGGCCAGATTCAACGGAAGAGCCACACGATACGCTAGCGTCCCAACTCTGTCAAGGATCTCAAACGGTCCAATGAATCTCGGACTGAGCTTCCCTTTCTTGCCAAATCTCATGACACCCTTCATAGGTGCCACTTTCACGAAGACATGATCGCCCACTGCAAACTCTAACTCTCTCCTCCGCTGATCGGCATAACTCTTCTGTCGACTCTGAGCAGTCCTCATTCTATCACGGATCTTGACTGCTACATCTGCTGCCTGCTGAACAATCTCTGGACCCAACTCTGCTCTCTCTCCTACTTCATCCCAATGAACAGGAGATCTACACTTGCGGCCATACAGCGCCTCATACGGAGCCATACCTATAGACGACTGGAAACTGTTGTTATAGGTGAACTCTACCAATGGTAAGTTCGACTCCCAACTCCCAGAGAAATCAATGACGCAAGCACGAAGAAGATCCTCTAAGATCTGAATAACTCGCTCCGACTGTCCATCTGTCTGCGGATGGAAACTGGCT
>NC_134559.1:39139857-39175322 GCF_025594145.1 Primulina tabacum
ATTTTGCGATTTACGCGCTTCTGTTAAGCTTTCGTTTCCTCGAGAAATCCGCTTAGGAAGTTCGAAATTCGATTCCGGTTCCATTTTATCGTATCCCAGGCATAATAGCTTTACATTCGTTATTTCCTTCTTCTTATTTTTTTTTTCTATTTTCTGGGAACATTTATCGATTTTTGTTGTCGTGAGCCGGTTCTGTGCGGAAGGGTATGACGCAGATTACTCCGGAGACGGTTAACTCATTAAAAACAATTATTTCGACTGTTTTATCCATAATTTACGTAAACGGTCGCGACACGAGGTCTTCCCAGGGAGGTCACCCATCCTAGCTCTGCCATCGCGCCAGAACGCTTAACTTCATGGTTATGATTGGGCGAGAGCAGTGCCGCGTGTTGTCCATCGCCGCCCGCTCCACACGTACTCGAGGGATATAAGAATAAACATCCCACTCAATGTCGGGTGCGATCATACCAGCACTAATGCACCGGATCCCATCAGAACTCCGAAGTTAAGCGTGCTTGGGCGAGAGCAGTACTAGGATGGGTGACCCCCTGGGAAGTCCTCGTGTTGCACCCTTTTTCGTGTTTTTCTATTTTTTACTTGTTGACAGACGATTTTCGGCTCAAATCATCTGAATCTCGATCGGGACCAGATAAGACATGTGAAATGAAAGTAGCTCGGGCACTGCCGGATTTGGACAAAATTGTAGGCTAATTTGATTGTAAACGGGCAAACGGACGAGACTCATTACTACGCAATGAGCTGACGAGATTTTAGCCGAATTCCTTCTCTAAGACCCTCTAATTTGCGATTTACCGCTTCTGTTAAGCTTTCGTTTCCTCGAGAAATCCGCTTAGGAAGTTCGAAATTCGATTCCGGTTCCATTTTATCGTATCCCAGGCATAATAATAGCTTTACATTCGTTATTTCCTTCTTCTTATTTTTTTTTTCTATTTTCTGGGAACATTTATCGATTTTTGTTGTCGTGAGCCGGTTCTGTGCGGAAGGGTATGACGCAGATTACTCCGGAGACGGTTAACTCATTAAAAAATTATTTCGACTGTTTTATCCATAATTTACGTAAACGTCGCGACACGAGGTCTTCCCAGGGAGGTCACCCATCCTAGCTCTGCCATCGCGCCAGAACGCTTAACTTCATGGTTATGATTGGGCGAGAGCAGTGCCGCGTGTTGTCCATCGCCGCCCGCTCCACACGTACTCGAGGGATATAAGAATAAACATCCCACTCAATGTCGGGTGCGATCATACCAGCACTAATGCACCGGATCCCATCAGAACTCCGAAGTTAAGCGTGCTTGGGCGAGAGCAGTACTAGGATGGGTGACCCCTGGGAAGTCCTCGTGTTGCACCCTTTTTCGTGTTTTTCTATTTTTGATTACTTGTTGACAGACGATTTTCGGCTCAAATCATCTGAATCTCGATCGGGACCAGATAAGACATGTGAAATGAAAGTAGCTCGGGCACTGCCGGATTTGGACAAAATTGTAGGCTAATTTGATTGTAAACGGGCAAACGGACGAGACTCATTATTACGCAAATGACTACGAGATTTTAGCCGAATTCCTTCTCTAAGACCCTCTAATTTGCGATTTAAAACGCTTCTGTTAAGCTTCGTTTCATCAAGAAATCCGCTTAGGAAGTTCGAAATTCGATTCCGGTTCCATTTTATTGTATCCCAGGCATAATAATAGCTTTACATTCGTTATTTCCTTCTTCTTATTTTTTTTCTATTTTCTGGGAACATTTACCGATTTTTGTTGTCGTGAGCCGGTTCTGTGCGGAAGGGTATGACGCAGATTACTACGGAGACGGTTAACTAATTTAAAACAATTATTTCGACTGTTTTATCCATAATTTACGTAAACGATCGCGACACGAGGTCTTCCCAGGGAGGTCACCCATACTACCTCTGCCATCGCGCCAGAACGCTTAACTTCGTGGTTATGATTGGGCGAAAGCAATGCCGCGTGTTTTCCATCGCCGCCCGCTCCACACGTACTCGAGGGATATAAGAATAAACATCCCACTCATGTCGGTGCGATCATACCAGCACTAATGCACCGGATCCCATCAGAACTCCGAAGTTAAAGCGTGCTTGGGCGAGAGCAATACTAGGATGGGTGACCGCCCCTGGAAGTCCTCGTGTTGCAACCCTTTTTCGTGTTTTTCTATTTTTGATTACTTGTTGATAGACGATTTTCGGCTCAAATCATCTAATCTCGATCGGGACCAGATAAAACATGTGAAATGAAAGTAGCTCGGGCACTGCCGGATTTGGACCAAAATTGTAGGCTAATTTGATTGTAAACGGGCAAACGGACGAGACTCATTACTACGCAATGAGCTGACGAGATTTTAGCCGAATTCCTTCTCTAAGACCCTCTAATTTGCGATTTACCGCTTCTGTTAAGCTTTCGTTTCCTCGAGAAATCCGCTTAGGAAGTTCGAAATTCGATTCCGGTTCCATTTTATCGTATCCCAGGCATAATAATAGCTTTACATTCGTTATTCCTTCTTCTTATTTTTTTTTTCTATTTTCTGGGAACATTTATCGATTTTTGTTGTCGTGAGCCGGTTCTGTGCGGAAGGGTATGACGCAGATTACTCCCGAGACGGTTAACTCATTAAAAACAATTATTTCGACTGTTTATCCATAATTTACGTAAACGGTCGCGACACGAGGTCTTCCCAGGGAGGTCACCCATCCTAAGCTCTGCATCGCGCCAGAACGCTTAACTTATGGTTATGATTGGGCGAGAGCAGTGCCGCGTGTTGTCCATCGCCGCCCCGCTCCACACGTACTCGAGGGATATAAGAATAAACATCCCACTCAATGTCGGGTGCGATCTTACGAGCACTAATGCACCGGATCCCATCAGAACTCCGAAGTTAAGCGTGCTTGGGCGAGAGCAGTACTAGGATGGGTGACACCCTGAGGGACTGAGAAGTCCTCGTGTTGCACCCTTTTTCGTGTTTTGTCTATTTTTGATTACTTGTTGACAGACGATTTTCGGCTCAAATCATCTGAATCTCGATCGGACCAGAATAAGACATGTGAAATGAAAGTAGCTCGGGCACTGCCGGATTTGGACAAAATTGTAGGCTAATTTGATTGTAAACGGGCAAACGGACGAGACTCATTACTACGCAATGAGCTGACGAGATTTAGCCGAATTCCTTCTCTAAGACCCTCTAATTTGCGATTACCGCTTCTGTTAAGCTTTCGTTTCCCTCGAGAAATCCGCTTAGGAAGTTCGAAATTCGATTCCGGTTCCATTTTATCGTATCCCAGGCATAATAATAGCTTTACATTCGTTATTTCCTTCTTCTTATTTTTTTTCTATTTTCTGGGAACATTAATCGATTTTTGTTGTCGTGAGCCGGTTCTGTGCGGAAGGGTATGACGCAGATTACTCCGGAGACGGTTAACTCATTAAAAACAATTATTTCGACTGTTTTATCCATAATTTACGTAAACGGTCGCGACACGAGGTCTTCCCAGGGAGGTCACCCATCCTAGCTCTGCCATCGCGCCAGAACGCTTAACTTCATGGTTATGATTGGGCGAGAGCAGTGCCGCGTGTTGTCCATCGCCGCCCGCTCCACACGTACTCGAGGGATATAAGAATAAACATCCCACTCAATGTCGGGTGCGATCATACCAGCACTAATGCACCGGATCCCATCAGAACTCCGAAGTTAAGCGTGCTTGGGCGAGAGCAGTACTAGGATGGGTGACCCCCTGGGAAGTCCTCGTGTTGCAACCCTTTTTCGTGATTTTTCTATTTTTGATTACTTGTTGACAGACGATTTTTCGGCTCAAATCATCTGAATCTCGATCGGGACCAGATAAGACATGTGAAATGAAAGTAGCTCGGGCACTGCCGGATTTGGACAAAATTGTAGGCTAATTTGATTGTAAACGGGCAAACGGACGAGACTCATTACTACGCAATGAGCTGACGAGATTTAGCCGAATTCCTTCTCTAAGACCCTCTAAGTTGCGATTTACCGCTTCTGTTAAGCTTTCGTTTCCTCGAGAAATCCGCTTAGGAAGTTCGAAATTCGATTCCGGTTCCATTTTATCGTATCCCAGGCATAATAATAGCTTTACATTCGTTATTTCCTTCTTCTTATTTTTTTTTCTATTTTCTGGGAACATTTATCGATTTTTGTTGTCGTGAGCCTGGTTCTGTGCGGAAGGGTATGACGCAGATTACTCCGGAGACGGTTAACTCATTATAAAACAATTATTTCGACTGTTTTATCCATAATTTACGTAAACGGTCGCGACACGAGGTCTTCCCAGGGAGGTCACCCATCCTACCTCTGCCATCGCGCCAGAACGCTTAACTTCGTGGTTATGATTGGGCGAGAGCAGTGCCGCGTGTTGTCCATCGCCGCCCGCTCCACACGTACTCGAGGGATATAAGAATAAACATCCCACTCAATGTCTGGTGCGATCATACCAGCACTAATGCACCGGATCCCATCAGAACTCCGAAGTTAAGCGTGCTTGGGCGAGAGCAGTACTAGGATGGGTGACCCCTGGAAGTCCTCGTGTTGCACCCTTTTTCGTTTTTTTCTATTTTTGATTACTTGTTGACAGACGATTTTCGGCTCAAATCATCTGAATCTCGATCGGGACCAGATAAGACATGTGAAATGAAAGTAGCTCGGGCACTGCCGGATTTGGACAAAATTGTAGGCTAATTTGATTGTAAACGGGCAAACGGACGAGACTCATTACTACGCAATGAGCTGACGAGATTTTAGCCGAATTCCTTCTCTAAGACCCTCTAATTTGCGATTTACCGCTTCTGTTAAGCTTTCGTTTCCTCGAGAAATCCGCTTAGGAAGTTCGAAATTCGATTCCGGTTCCATTTTATCGTATCCCAGGCATAATAATAGCTTACATTCGTTATTTCCTTCTTCTTATTTTTTTTTCTATTTTCTGGGAACATTTATCGATTTTTGTTGTCGTGAGCCGGTTCTGTGCGGAAGGGTATGACGCAGATTACTCCGGAGACGGTTAACTCATTAAAAACAATTATTTCGACTGTTTTATCCATAATTTACGTAAACGGTCGCGACACGAGGTCTTCCCAGGGAGGTCACCCATCCTAGCTCTGCCATCGCGCCAGAACGCTTAACTTCATGGTTATGATTGGGCGAGAGCAGTGCCGCGTGTTGTCCATCGCCGCCCGCTCCACACGTACTCGAGGGATATAAGAATAAACATCCCACTCAATGTCGGGTGCGATCATACCAGCACTAATGCACCGGATCCCATCAGAACTCCGAAGTTAAGCGTGCTTGGGCGAGAGCAGTACTAGGATGGGTGACCCCCTGGGAAGTCCTCGTGTTGCACCCTTTTTCGTGTTTTTCTATTTTTGATTACTTGTTGACAGACGATTTTCGGCTCAAATCATCTGAATCTCGATCGGGACCAGATAAGACATGTGAAATGAAAGTAGCTCGGGCACTGCCGGATTTGGACAAAATTGTAGGCTAATTTGATTGTAAACGGGCAAACGGACGAGACTCATTACTACGCAATGAGCTGACGAGATTTTAGCCGAATTCCTTCTCTAAGACCCTCTAATTTGCGATTTACCGCTTCTGTTAAGCTTTCGTTTCCTCGAGAAATCCGCTTAGGAAGTTCGAAATTCGATTCCGTTCCATTTTATCGTATCCAGGCATAATAATAGCTTTACATTCGTTATTTCCTTCTTCTTATTTTTTTTTCTATTTTCTGGGAACATTTATCGATTTTTGTTGTCGTGAGCCGGTTCTGTGCGGAAGGGTATGACGCAGATTACTCCGGAGACGGTTAACTCATTAAAAACAATTATTTCGACTGTTTTATCCATAATTTACGTAAACGGTCGCGACACGAGGTCTTCCCAGGGAGGTCACCCATCCTAGCTCTGCCATCGCGCCAGAACGCTTAACTTCATGGTTATGATTGGGCGAGAGCAGTGCCGCGTGTTGTCCATCGCCGCCCGCTCCACACGTACTCGAGGGATATAAGAATAAACATCCCACTCAATGTCGGGTGCGATCTTACGAGCACTAATGCACCGGATCCCATCAGAACTCCGAAGTTAAGCGTGCTTGGGCGAGAGCAGTACTAGGATGGGTGACACCCCTGGGAAGTCCTCGTGTTGCACCCTTTTTCGTGTTTTTCTATTTTTGATTACTTGTTGACAGACGATTTTCGGCTCAAATCATCTGAATCTCGATCGGGACCAGATAAGACATGTGAAATGAAAGTAGCTCGGGCACTGCCGGATTTGGACAAAATTGTAGGCTAATTTGATTGTAAACGGGCAAACGGACGAGACTCATTACTACGCAATGAGCTGACGAGATTTAAGCCGAATTCCTTCTCTAAGACCCTCTAATTTGCGATTTACCGCTTCTGTTAAGCTTTCGTTTCCTCGAGAAATCCGCTTAGAAGTTCGAAATTCGATTCCGGTTCCATTTTATCGTATCCCAGGCATAATAATAGCTTTACATTCGTTATTTCCTTCTTCTTATTTTTTTTCTATTTTCTGGGAACATTTATCGATTTTTGTTGTCGTGAGCCGGTTCTGTGCGGAAGGGTATGACGCAGATTACTCCGGAGACGGTTAACTAATTAAAACAATTATTTCGACTGTTTTATCCATAATTTACGTAAACGATCGCGACACGAGGTCTTCCCAGGGAGGTCACCCATCCTACCTCTGCCATCGCGCCAGAACGCTTAACTTCGTGGTTATGATTGGGCGAGAGCAGTGCCGCGTGTTGTCCATCGCCGCCCGCTCCACACGTACTCGAGGGATATAAGAATAAACATCCCACTCAATGTCTGGTGCGATCATACCAGCACTAATGCACCGGATCCCATCAGAACTCCGAAGTTAAGCGTGCTTGGGCGAGAGCAGTACTAGGGTGGGTGACCCCCTGGGAAGTCCTCGTGTTGCACCCTTTTTTCGTGTTTTTCTATTTTTGATTACTTGTTGACAGACGATTTTCGGCTCAAATCATCTGAATCTCGATCGGGACCAGATAAAACATGTGAAATGAAAGTAGCTCGGGCACTGCCGGATTTGGACAAAATTGTAGGCTAATTTGATTGTAAACTGGCAAACGGACGAGACTCATTACTACGCAATGAGCTGACGAGATTTTAGCCGAATTCCTTCTCTAAGACCCTCTAATTTGCGATTTAACGCTTCTGTTAAGCTTCACCCTGGGAAGTCCTCGTGTTGCACCCTTTTTCGTGTTTTTCTATTTTTGATTACTTGTTGACAGACGATTTTCGGCTCAAATCATCTGAATCTCGATCGGGACCAGATAAGACATGTGAAATGAAAGTAGCTCGGCCACTGCCGGATTTGGACAAAATTGTATGCTAATTTGATTGTAAACGGGCAAACGGACGAGACTCATTGCTACGCAATGAGCTGACGAGATTTTAGCCGAATTCCTTCCTAAAGACCCTCTAATTTGCGATTTAACGCTTCTGTTAAGCTTTCGTTTCCTCGAGAAATCCGCTTAGGAAGTTCGAAATTCGATTCCGGTTCCATTTTATCGTATCCGAGGCATAATAATAGCTTTACATTCGTTATTTCCTTCTTCTTATTTTTTTTTCTATTTTCTGGGAACATTTATCGATTTTTGTTGTCGTGAGCCGGTTCTGTGCGGAAGGGTATGACGCAGATTACTCCCGAGACGGTTAACTCATTAAAAACAATTATTTCGACTGTTTTATCCATAATTTACGTAAACGGTCGCGACACGAGGTCTTCCCAGGGAGGTCACCCATCCTAGCTCTGCCATCGCGCCAGAACGCTTAACTTCATGGTTATGATTGGGCGAGAGCAGTGCCGCGTGTTGTCCATCGCCGCCCGCTCCACACGTACTCGAGGGATATAAGAATAAACATCCCACTCAATGTCGGGTGCGATCATACCAGCACTAATGCACCGGATCCCATCAGAACTCCGAAGTTAAGCGTGCTTGGGCGAGGGCAGTACTAGGATGGGTGACACCCTGAGAAGTCCTCGTGTTGCACCCTTTTTCGTGTTTTTCTATTTTTGATTACTTGTTGACAGACGATTTTCGGCTCAAATCATCTGAATCTCGATCGGGACAGATAAGACATGTGAAATGAAAGTAGCTCGGGCACTGCCGGATTTGGACAAAATTGTAGGCTAATTTGATTGTAAACGGGCAAACGGACGAGACTCATTACTACGCAATGAGCTGACGAGATTTAAGCCGAATTCCTTCTCTAAGACCCTCTAATTTGCGATTTACCGCTTCTGTTAAGCTTTCGTTTCCTCGAGAAATCCGCTTAGGAAGTTCGAAATTCGATTCCGGTTCCATTTTATCGTATCCCAGGCATAATAATAGCTTTACATTCGTTATTTCCTTCTTCTTATTTTTTTTTCTATTTTCTGGGAACATTTATCGATTTTTGTTGTCGTGAGCCGGTTCTGTGCGGAAGGGTATGACGCAGATTAATCCGGAGACGGTTAACTAATTTAAAACAATTATTTCGACTGTTTTATCCATAATTTACGTAAACGATCGCGACACGAGGTCTTCCCAGGGAGGTCACCCATACTACCTCTGCCATCGCGCCAGAACGCTTAACTTCGTGGTTATGATTGGGCGAAAGCAGTGCCGCGTGTTGTCCATCGCCGCCCGCTCCACACGTACTCGAGGGATATAAGAATAAACATCCCACTCAATGTCTGGTGCGATCATACCAGCACTAATGCACCGGATCCCATCAGAACTCCGAAGTTAAGTGTGCTCGGGCGAGGGCAGTACTAGGATGGGTGACCCCCTGGGAAGTCCTCGTGTTGCACCTTTTTTCGTGTTTTTCTATTTTTGATTACTTGTTGACAGACGATTTTCGGCTCAAATCATCTGAATCTCGATCGGGACCAGATAAAACATGTGAAATGAAAGTAGCTCGGGCACTGCCGGATTTGGACAAAATTGTAGGCTAATTTGATTGTAAACTGGCAAACGGACGAGACTCATTACTACGCAATGAGCTGACGAGATTTTAGCCGAATTCCTTCTCTAAGACCCTCTAATTTGCGATTTAACGCTTCTGTTAAGCTTCACCCTGGGAAGTCCTCGTGTTGCACCCTTTTTCGTGTTTTTCTATTTTTGATTACTTGTTGACAGACGATTTTCGGCTCAAATCATCTGAATCTCGATCGGGACCAGATAAGACATGTGAAATGAAAGTAGCTCGGCCACTGCCGGATTTGGACAAAATTGTATGCTAATTTGATTGTAAACGGGCAAACGGACGAGACTCATTGCTACGCAATGAGCTGACGAGATTTTAGCCGAATTCCTTCTCTAAAGACCCTCTAATTTGCGATTTAACGCTTCTGTTAAGCTTTCGTTTCCTCGAGAAATCCGCTTAGGAAGTTCGAAATTCGATTCCGGTTCCATTTTATCGTATCCGAGGCATAATAATAGCTTTACATTCGTTATTTCCTTCTTCTTATTTTTTTTTCTATTTTCTGGGAACATTTATCGATTTTTGTTGTCGTGAGCCGGTTCTGTGCGGAAGGGTATGACGCAGATTACTCCCGAGACGGTTAACTCATTAAAAACAATTATTTCGACTGTTTTATCCATAATTTACGTAAACGGTCGCGACACGAGGTCTTCCCAGGGAGGTCACCCATCCTAGCTCTGCCATCGCGCCAGAACGCTTAACTTCATGGTTATGATTGGGCGAGAGCAGTGCCGCGTGTTGTCCATCGCCGCCCGCTCCACACGTACTCGAGGGATATAAGAATAAACATCCCACTCAATGTCGGGTGCGATCATACCAGCACTAATGCACCGGATCCCATCAGAACTCCGAAGTTAAGCGTGCTTGGGCGAGAGCAGTACTAGGATGGGTGACACCCTGAGAAGTCCTCGTGTTGCACCCTTTTTCGTGTTTTTCTATTTTTGATTACTTGTTGACAGACGATTTTCGGCTCAAATCATCTGAATCTCGATCGGGACCAGATAAGACATGTGAAATGAAAGTAGCTCGGGCACTGCCGGATTTGGACAAAATTGTAGGCTAATTTGATTGTAAACGGGCAAACGGACGAGACTCATTACTACGCAATGAGCTGACGAGATTTTAGCCGAATTCCTTCTCTAAGACCCTCTAATTTGCGATTTACCGCTTCTGTTAAGCTTTCGTTTCCTCGAGAAATCCGCTTAGGAAGTTCGAAATTCGATTCCGGTTCCATTTTATCGTATCCCAGGCATAATAATAGCTTTACATTCGTTATTTCCTTCTTCTTATTTTTTTTTCTATTTTCTGGGAACATTTATCGATTTTTGTTGTCGTGAGCCGGTTCTGTGCGGAAGGGTATGACGCAGATTACTCCGAGACGGTTAACTCATTAAAAACAATTATTTCGACTGTTTTATCCATAATTTACGTAAACGATCGCGACACGAGGTCTTCCCAGGGAGGTCACCCATCCTAGCTCTGCCATCGCGCCAGAACGCTTAACTTCATGGTTATGATTGGGCGAGAGCAGTGCCGCGTGTTGTCCATCGCCGCCCGCTCCACACGTACTCGAGGGATATAAGAATAAACATCCCACTCAATGTCGGGTGCGATCTTACGAGCACTAATGCACCGGATCCCATCAGAACTCCGAAGTTAAGCGTGCTTGGGCGAGAGCAGTACTAGGATGGGTGACACCCTGAGAAGTCCTCGTGTTGCACCCTTTTTCGTGTTTTTCTATTTTTGATTACTTGTTGACAGACGATTTTCGGCTCAAATCATCTGAATCTCGATCGGGACCAGATAAGACATGTGAAATGAAAGTAGCTCGGGCACTGCCGGATTTGGACAAAATTGTAGGCTAATTTGATTGTAAACGGGCAAACGGACGAGACTCATTACTACGCAATGAGCTGACGAGATTTTAGCCGAATTCCTTCTCTAAGACCCTCTAATTTGCGATTTACCGCTTCTGTTAAGCTTTCGTTTCCTCGAGAAATCCGCTTAGGAAGTTCGAAATTCGATTCCGGTTCCATTTTATCGTATCCCAGGCATAATAATAGCTTTACATTCGTTATTTCCTTCTTCTTATTTTTTTTTCTATTTTCTGGGAACATTTATCGATTTTTGTTGTCGTGAGCCGGTTCTGTGCGGAAGGGTATGACGCAGATTACTCCGAGACGGTTAACTCATTAAAACAATTATTTCGACTGTTTTATCCATAATTTACGTAAACGGTCGCGACACGAGGTCTTCCCAGGGAGGTCACCCATCCTAGCTCTGCCATCGCGCCAGAACGCTTAACTTCATGGTTATGATTGGGCGAGAGCAGTGCCGCGTGTTGTCCATCGCCGCCCGCTCCACACGTACTCGAGGGATATAAGAATAAACATCCCACTCAATGTCGGGTGCGATCATACCAGCACTAATGCACCGGATCCCATCAGAACTCCGAAGTTAAGCGTGCTTGGGCGAGAGCAGTACTAGGATGGGTGACCCCCTGGAAGTCCTCGTGTTGCACCCTTTTTTCGTGTTTTTCTATTTTTGATTACTTGTTGACAGACGATTTTCGGCTCAAATCATCTGAATCTCGATCGGGACCAGATAAGACATGTGAAATGAAAGTAGCTCGGGCACTGCCGGATTTGGACAAAATTGTAGGCTAATTTGATTGTAAACGGGCAAACGGACGAGACTCATTACTACGCAATGAGCTGACGAGATTTTAGCCGAATTCCTTCTCTAAGACCCTCTAATTTGCGATTTACCGCTTCTGTTAAGCTTTCGTTTCCTCGAGAAATCCGCTTAGGAAGTTCGAAATTCGATTCCGGTTCCATTTTATCGTATCCCAGGCATAATAATAGCTTTACATTCGTTATTTCCTTCTTCTTATTTTTTTTCTATTTTCTGGGAACATTTATCGATTTTTGTTGTCGTGAGCCGGTTCTGTGCGGAAGGGTATGACGCAGATTACTCCGGAGACGGTTAACTCATTAAAACAATTATTTCGACTGTTTTATCCATAATTTACGTAAACGGTCGCGACACGAGGTCTTCCCAGGGAGGTCACCCATCCTAGCTCTGCCATCGCGCCAGAACGCTTAACTTCATGGTTATGATTGGGCGAGAGCAGTGCCGCGTGTTGTCCATCGCCGCCCGCTCCACACGTACTCGAGGGATATAAGAATAAACATCCCACTCAATGTCGGGTGCGATCTTACGAGCACTAATGCACCGGATCCCATCAGAACTCCGAAGTTAAGCGTGCTTGGGCGAGAGCAGTACTAGGATGGGTGACACCCTGGAAGTCCTCGTGTTGCACCCTTTTTCGTGTTTTTCTATTTTTGATTACTTGTTGACAGACGATTTTCGGCTCAAATCATCTGAATCTCGATCGGGACCAGATAAGACATGTGAAATGAAAGTAGCTCGGGCACTGCCGGATTTGGACAAAATTGTAGGCTAATTTGATTGTAAACGGGCAAACGGACGAGACTCATTACTACGCAATGAGCTGACGAGATTTTAGCCGAATTCCTTCTCTAAGACCCTCTAATTTGCGATTTAACGCTTCTGTTAAGCTTTCGTTTCCTCGAGAAATCCGCTTAGGAAGTTCGAAATTCGATTCCGGTTCCATTTTATCGTATCCCGAGGCATAATAATAGCTTTACATTCGTTATTTCCTTCTTCTTATTTTTTTTTCTATTTTCTGGGAACATTTATCGATTTTTGTTGTCGTGAGCCGGTTCTGTGCGGAAGGGTATGACGCAGATTACTCCGGAGACGGTTAACTCATTAAAAACAATTATTTCGACTGTTTTATCCATAATTTACGTAAACGGTCGCGACACGAGGTCTTCCCAGGGAGGTCACCCATCCTAGCTCTGCCATCGCGCCAGAACGCTTAACTTCATGGTTATGATTGGGCGAGAGCAGTGCCGCGTGTTGTCCATCGCCGCCCGCTCCACACGTACTCGAGGGATATAAGAATAAACATCCCACTCAATGTCGGGTGCGATCTTACGAGCACTAATGCACCGGATCCCATCAGAACTCCGAAGTTAAGCGTGCTTGGGCGAGAGCAGTACTAGGATGGGTGACACCCTGGAGAAGTCCTCGTGTTGCACCCTTTTTCGTGTTTTTCTATTTTTGATTACTTGTTGACAGACGATTTTCGGCTCAAATCATCTGAATCTCGATCGGGACAAGATAAGACATGTGAAATGAAAGTAGCTCGGGCACTGCCGGATTTGGACAAAATTGTAGGCTAATTTGATTGTAAACGGGCAAACGGACGAGACTCATTACTACGCAATGAGCTGACGAGATTTAAGCCGAATTCCTTCTCTAAGACCCTCTAATTTGCGATTTACCGCTTCTGTTAAGCTTTCATTTCATCGAGAAATCCGCTTAGGAAGTTCGAAATTCGATTCCGGTTCCATTTTATCGTATCCCAGGCATAATAATAGCTTTACATTCGTTATTTCCTTCTTCTTATTTTTTTTTCTATTTTCTGGGATCATTTATCGATTTTTGTTGTCGTGAGCCGGTTCTGTGCGGAAGGGTATGACGCAGATTACTCCGGAGACGGTTAACTAATTTAAAACAATTCTTTCGACTGTTTTATTCATAATTTACGTAAACGATCGCGACACGAGGTTTTCCCAGGGAGGTCACCCATACTACCTCTGCCATCGCGCCAGAACGCTTAACTTCGTGGTTATGATTGGGCGAAAGCAGTGCCGCGTGTTGTCCATCGCCGCCCGCTCCACACGTACTCGAGAGATATAAGAATAAACATCCCACTCAATGTCTGGTGCGATCATACCAGCACTAATGCACCGGATCCCATCAGAACTCCGAAGTTAATTGTGCTCGGGCGAGGGCAGTACTAGGATGGGTGACCCCCTGGGAAGTCCTCGTGTTGCACCTTTTTTTCGTGTTTTTCTATTTTTGATTACTTGTTGACAGACGATTTTCGGCTCAAATCATCTGAATCTCGATCGGGACCAGATAAAACATGTGAAATGAAAGTAGCTCGGGCACTGCCGGATTTGGACAAAATTGTAGGCTAATTTGATTGTAAACTGGCAAACGGACGAGACTCATTACTACGCAATGAGCTGACGAGATTTTAGCCGAATTCCTTCTCTAAGACCCTCTAATTTGCGATTTAACGCTTCTGTTAAGCTTCACCCTGGGAAGTCCTCTTGTTGCACCCTTTTTCGTGTTTTTCTATTTTTGATTACTTGTTGACAGACGATTTTCGGCTCAAATCATCTGAATCTCGATCGGGACCAGATAAGACATGTGAAATGAAAGTAGCTCGGCCACTGCCGGATTTGGACAAAATTGTAGGCTAATTTGATTGTAAACGGGCAAACAGACGAGACTCATTACTACGCAATGAGCTGACGAGATTTTAGCCGAATTCCTTCTCTAAGACCCTCTAATTTGCGATTTAACGCTTCTGTTAAGCTTCACCCTGGGAAGTCCTCGTGTTGCACCCTTTTTCGTGTTTTTCTATTTTTGATTACTTGTTGACAGACGATTTTCGGCTCAAATCATCTGAATCTCGATCGGGACCAGATAAGACATGTGAAATGAAAGTAGCTCGGCCACTGCCGGATTTGGACAAAATTGTATGCTAATTTGATTGTAAACGGGCAAACGGACGAGACTCATTACTACGCAATGAGCTGACGAGATTTTAGCCGAATTCCTTCTCTAAGACCCTCTAATTTGCGATTTAACGCTTCTGTTAAGCTTTCGTTTCCTCGAGAAATCCGCTTAGGAAGTTCGAAATTCGATTCCGGTTCCATTTTATCGTATCCGAGGCATAATAATAGCTTTACATTCGTTATTTCCTTCTTCTTATTTTTTTTTCTATTTTTCTGGGAACATTTATCGATTTTTGTTGTCGTGAGCCGGTTCTGTGCGGAAGGGTATGACGCAGATTACTCCCGAGACGGTTAACTCATTAAAAACAATTATTTCGACTGTTTTATCCATAATTTACGTAAACGGTCGCGACACGAGGTCTTCCCAGGGAGGTCACCCATCCTAGCTCTGCCATCGCGCCAGAACGCTTAACTTCATGGTTATGATTGGGCGAGAGCAGTGCCGCGTGTTGTCCATCGCCGCTTGCTCCACACGTACTCGAGGGATATAAGAATAAACATCCCACTCAATGTCGGGTGCGATCATACCAGCACTAATGCACCGGATCTCAACAGAACTCCGAAGTTAAGCGTGCTTGGGCAAGAGCAGTACTAGGATGGGTGACCCCCTGGAAAGTCCTCGTGTTGCACCCTTTATCGTGTTTTTCTATTTTTGATTACTTGTTGACAAACGATTTTCGGCTCAAATCATCTGAATCTCGATCGGGACCAGATAAGACATGTGAAATGAAAGTAGCTCGGGCACTGCCGGATTTGGACAAAATTGTAGGCTAATTTGATTGTAAACGGGTAAACGGACGAGACTCATTACTACGCAATGAGCTGTCGAGATTTTAGACGAATTCCTTCTCTAAACCCTCTAATTTGCGATTTACCGCTTCTGTTAAGCTTTCGCTTCCTCGAAAAATCCGCTTAGGAAGTTCGAAATTCGATTCCAGTTCCATTTATCGTATCCCAGGCATAATAATAGCTTTACATCGTTATTTACCCCTAGGTTGTCCTCGTGTTTCACCCCTTTTCGTGTTTTTCTATTTTTGATTACTTGTTGACAGACGATTTTCGGCTCAAATCATCTGAATCTCGATCGGGACCAGATAAGACATGTGAAATGAAAGTAGCTCGGGCACTGCCGGATTTGGACAAAATTGTGGGCTAATTTGATTGTAAACGGGCAACGGACGAGATTCATTACTACGCAATGAGCTGACGAGATTTTAGCCGAATTTCTTCTCTAAGACCCTCTAATTTGCGATTTACCGCTTCTATTAAGCTTTCGTTTCCTCGAGAAATCCGCTTAGGAAGTTCGAAATTCGATTCCGGTTCCATTTTATCGTATCCCAGGCATAATAATAGCTTTACATTCGTTATTTCCTTCTTCTTATTTTTTTTTCTATTTTCTGGGAACTTTTATCGATTTTTGTTGTCGTGAGCCGGTTCTGTGCGGAAGGGTATGACGCAGATTACTCCGGAGAAGGTTAACTCATTAAAAACAATTATTTCAACTGTTTTATCCATAATTTACGTAAACGATCGCGACACGAGGTCTTCCCAGGGAGGTCACCCATCCTACCTCTGCCATCGCGCCAGAACGCTTAACTTCATGGTTATGATTGGGCGAGAGCAGTGCCGCGTGTTGTCCATCGCCGCCCGCTCCACACGTACTCGAGGGATATAAGAATAAACATCCCACTCAATGTCGGGTGCGATCATACCAGCACTAATGCATCGGATCCCATCAGAACTCCGAAGTTTAGCGTGCTTGGGCGAGAGCAGTACCAGGGTGGGTGACCCCGTGGGAAGTCCTCGTGTTGCACCCTTTTTCGTGTTTTTCTATTTTTGATTACTTGTTGACAGACGATTTTCGGCTCAAATGATCTGAATCTCGATCGGTACCAGATAAGACATGTGAAATAAAAGTAGCTCGGGCACTGCCGGATTTGGACAAAATTGTAGGCTAATTTGATTGTAAACGGGCAAACGGACGAGACTTATTTCTACGCAATGAGCTGACGAGATTTTAGCCGAATTCCTTCTCTAAGACCCTCTAATTTGCGATTTACCGCTTCTGTTAAGCTTTCGTTTCCTCGAGAAATCTGCTTAGGAAGTTCGAAATTCGATTCTGGTTCCATTTTATCGTATCCCAGGCATAATAATAGCTTTACATTCGTTATTTCCTTCTTCTTATTTTTTTTTCTATTTTCTAGGAACATTTATCGATTTTTGTTGTCGTGAGCCGGTTCTGTGCGGAAGGGTATGACGCAGATTACTCCGGAGACGGTTAACTCATTAAAAACAATTATTTCGACTGTTTTATCCATAATTTACGTAAACGGTCGCGACACGAGGTCTTCCCAGGGAGGTCACCCATCCTACCTCTGCCATCGCGCCAGAACGCTTAACTTCTTGGTTATGATTGGGCGAGAGCAGTGCCGCGTGTTGTCCATCGCCGCCCGCTCCACACGTACTCGAGGGATATAAGAATAAACATCCCACTCAATGTCGGGTGCGATCATACCAGCACTAATGCCATGGATCCCATCAGAACTCCGAAGTTAAGCGTGCTTGGACGAGAGCAGTACTAGAATGGGTGACCCCCTAGGAAGTCCTCGTGTTGCACCCTTTTTTCGTGTTTTTCTATTTTTGATTACTTGTTGACAGACGATTTTCGGCTCAAATCATCTGAATCTCGATCGGGACCAGATAAGACATGTGAAATGAAAGTAGCTCGGGCACTGCCAGATTTGGACAAAATTGTAGGCTAATTTGATTGTAAACGGGCAAACGGACGAGACTCATTACTACGCAATGAGCTGACGAGATTTTAGCCGAATTCCTTCTCTAAGACCCTCTAATTTGCGATTTAACGCTTCTGTTAAGCTTTCGTTTCCTCGAGAAATCCGCTTAGGAAGTTCGAAATTCGATTCCGGTTCCATTTTATCGTATCCCAGGCATAATAATAGATTTACATTCGTTATTTCCTTCTTCTTATTTTTTTTTCTATTTTCTAGGAACATTTATCGATTTTTGTTGTCGTGAGCCGGTTCTGTGCGGAAGGGTATGACGCAGATTACTCCGGAGACGGTTAACTCATTAAAAACAATTATTTCGACTGTTTTATCCATAATTTACGTAAACGGTCGCGACACGAGGTCTTCCCAGGGAGGTCACCCATCCTACCTCTGCCATCGCGCCAGAACGCTTAACTTCATGGTTATGATTGGGCGAGAGCAGTGCCGCGTGTTGTCCATCGCCGCCCGCTCCACACGTACTCGAGGGATATAAGAATAAACATCCCACTCAATGTCGGGTGCGATCATACCAGCACTAATGCCACGGATCCCATCAGAACTCCGAAGTTAAGCGTGCTTGGGCGAGAGCAGTACTAGGATGGGTGACCCCCTAGGAAGTCCTCGTGTTGCACCCCTTTTCGTGTTTTTCTATTTTTGATTACTTGTTGACAGACGATTTTCGGCTCAAATCATCTGAATCTCGATCGGGACCAGATAAGACATGTGAAATGAAAGTAGCTCGGGCACTGCCGGATTTGGACAAAATTGTAGGCTAATTTGATTGTAAACGGGCAAACGGACGAGACTCATTACTACGCAATGAGCTGACGAGATTTTAGCCGAATTCCTTCTCTAAGACCCTCTAATTTGCGATTTACCGCTTCTGTTAAGCTTTCGTTTCCTCGAGAAATCCACTTAGGAAGTTCGAAATTCGATTCCGGTTCCTTTTATCGTATCTCAGGCATAATAATAGCTTTACATTCGTTATTTCCTTCTTCTTATTTTTTTTTCTATTTTAGGGAACATTTATCGATTTTTGTTGTCGTGAGCCGGTTCTGTGCGGAAGGGTATGACGCAGATTACTCCGGAGACGGTTAACTCATTAAAAACAATTATTTCGACTGTTTTATCCATAATTTACGTAAACGGTCGCGACACGAGGTCTTCCCAGGGAGGTCACCCATCCAAGCTCTGCCATCGCGCCAGAACGCTTAACTTCATGGTTATGATTGGGCGAGAGCAGTGCCGCGTGTTGTCCATCGCCGCCCGCTCCACACGTACTCGAGGGATATAAGAATAAACATCCCACTCAATGTCGGGTGCGATCTTACGAGCACTAATGCACCGGATCCCATCAGAACTCCGAAGTTAAGCGTGCTTGGGCGAGAGCAGTACTAGGATGGGTGACCTCCTGGGAAGTCCTCGTGTTGCACCCTTTTTCGTGTTTTTCTATTTTTGATTACTTGTTGACAGACGATTTTCGGCTCAAATCATCTGAATCTCGATCGGGACCAGATAAGACATGTGAAATGAAAGTAGCTCGGGCACTGCCGGATTTGGACAAAATTGTAGGCTAATTTGATTGTAAACGGGCAAACGGACGAGACTCATTACTACGCAATGAGCTGACGAGATTTTAGCCGAATTCCTTCTCTAAGACCCTCTAATTTGCGATTTACCGCTTCTGTTAAGCTTTCGTTTCCTCGAGAAATCCGCTTAGGAAGTTCGAAATTCGATTCCGGTTCCATTTTATCGTATCCCAGGCATAATAATAGCTTTACATTCGTTATTTCCTTCTTCTTATTTTTTTTTCTATTTTCTGGGAACATTTATCGATTTTTGTTGTCGTGAGCCGGTTCTGTGCGGAAGGGTATGACGCAGATTACTCCGGAGACGGTTAACTAATTTAAAACAATTATTTCGACTGTTTTATCCATAATTTACGTAAACGATCGCGACACGAGGTCTTCCCAGGGAGGTCACCCATCCTACCTCTGCCATCGCGCCAGAACGCTTAACTTCATGGTTATGATTGGGCGAGAAGCAGTGCCGCGTGTTGTCCATCGCCGCCCGCTCCACACGTACTCGAGGGATATAAGAATAAACATCCCACTCAATGTCGGGTGCGATCATACCAGCACTAATGCACCGGATCCCATCAGAACTCCGAAGTTAAGCGTGCTTGGGCGAGAGCAGTACTAGGATGGGTGACCCCCTGGGAAGTCCTCGTGTTGCACCCTTTTTCGTGTTTTTCTATTTTTGATTACTTGTTGACAGACGATTTTCGGCTCAAATCATCTGAATCTCGATCGGGACCAGATAAGACATGTGAAATGAAAGTAGCTCGGGCACTGCCGGATTTGGACAAAATTGTAGGCTAATTTGATTGTAAACTGGCAAACGGACGAGACTCATTACTACGCAATGAGCTGACGAGATTTTAGCCGAATTCCTTCTCTAAGACCCTCTAATTTGCGATTTAACGCTTCTGTTAAGCTTCACCCTGGGAAGTCCTCTTGTTGCACCCTTTTTCGTGTTTTTCTATTTTTGATTACTTGTTGACAGACGATTTTCGGCTCAAATCATCTGAATCTCGATCGGGACCAGATAAGACATGTGAAATGAAAGTAGCTCGGCCACTGCCGGATTTGGACAAAATTGTAGGCTAATTTGATTGTAAACGGGCAAACAGACGAGACTCATTACTACGCAATGAGCTGACGAGATTTTAGCCGAATTCCTTCTCTAAGACCCTCTAATTTGCGATTTAACGCTTCTGTTAAGCTTCACCCTGGGAAGTCCTCGTGTTGCACCCTTTTTCGTGTTTTTCTATTTTTGATTACTTGTTGACAGACGATTTTCGGCTCAAATCATCTGAATCTCGATCGGGACCAGATAAGACATGTGAAATGAAAGTAGCTCGGCCACTGCCGGATTTGGACAAAATTGTATGCTAATTTGATTGTAAACGGGCAAACGGACGAGACTCATTACTACGCAATGAGCTGACGAGATTTTAGCCGAATTCCTTCTCTAAGACCCTCTAATTTGCGATTTACCGCTTCTGTTAAGCTTTCGTTTCCTCGAGAAATCCGCTTAGGAAGTTCGAAATTCGATTCCGGTTCCATTTTATCGTATCCGAGGCATAATAATAGCTTTACATTCGTTATTTCCTTCTTCTTATTTTTTTTTCTATTTTCTGGGAACATTTATCGATTTTTGTTGTCGTGAGCCGGTTCTGTGCGGAAGGGTATGACGCAGATTACTCCGTAGACGGTTAACTCATTAAAAACAATTATTTCGACTGTTTTATCCATAATTTACGTAAACGGTCGCGACACGAGGTCTTCCCAGGGAGGTCACCCATCCTAGCTCTGCCATCGCGCCAGAACGCTTAACTTCATGGTTATGATTGGGCGAGAGCAGTGCCGCGTGTTGTCCATCGCCGCTTGCTCCACACGTACTCGAGGGATATAAGAATAAACATCCCACTCAATGTCGGGTGCGATCATACCAGCACTAATGCCATGGATCCCATCAGAACTCCGAAGTTAAGCGTGCTTGGACGAGAGCAGTACTAGGATCGGTGACCTCCTGGGAAGTCCTCGTGTTGCACCCTTTTTCTTGTTTTTCTATTTTTGATTACTTGTTGACAGACGATTTTCGGCTCAAATCATCTGAATCTCGATCGAGACCAGATAAGACATGTGAAATGAAAGTAGCTCGGGCACTGCCGGATTTGGACAAAATTGTAGGCTAATTTGATTGTAAACGGGCAAACGGACGAGACACATTACTACGCAATGAGCTGACGAGATTTTAGCCGAAATCCTTCTCTAAGACCCTCTAATTTGCGATTTACCTCTTCTCTTAAGCTTTCGTTTCCTCGAGAAATCCTCTTAGGAAGTTCGAAATTCGATTCCGGTTCCATTTTATCGTATACCAAGCATAATAATAGCTTTACATTCGTTATTTCCTTCTTCTTATTTTTTTTTCTATTTTCTGGGAACATTTATCGATTTTTGTTGTCGTGAGCCGGTTCTGTGCGGATGGGTATGACGCAGATTACTCCGGAGACGGTTAACTCATTAAAAACAATTATTTCGACTGTTTTAACCATAATTTACGTAACCGGTCGCGGCATGAGGTCTCTCCAGGGAGGTCACCCATCCTAGCTCTGCCATCGCGCCAGAACGCTTAACTTCATGGTTATGATTGGGCGAGAGCAGTGCCGCGTGTTGTCCATCGCCGCCCGCTCCACACGTACTCGAGGGATATTAGAATAAACATCCCACTCAATGTCGGGTGCGATCATACCAGCACTAATGCACCGGATCCCAACAGAACTCCGAAGTTAAGCGTGCTTGGGCAAGAGCAGTACTAGGATGGGTGACCCCCTGGAAAGTCCTCGTGTTGCACCCTTTATCGTGTTTTTCTATTTTTGATTACTTGTTGACAAACGATTTTCGGCTCAAATCATCTGAATCTCGATCGGGACCAGATAAGACATGTGAAATGAAAGTAGCTCGGGCACTGCCGGATTTGGACAAAATTGTAGGCTAATTTGATTGTAAACGGGTAAACGGACGAGACTCATTACTACGCAATGAGCTGTCGAGATTTTAGACGAATTCCTTCTCTAAACCCTCTAATTTGCGATTTACCGCTTCTGTTAAGCTTTCGCTTCCTCGAAAAATCCGCTTAGGAAGTTCGAAATTCGATTCCAGTTCCATTTTATCGTATCCCAGGCATAATAATAGCTTTACATCGTTATTTACCCCTAGGTTGTCCTCGTGTTTCACCCCTTTTCGTGTTTTTCTATTTTTGATTACTTGTTGACAGACGATTTTCGGCTCAAATCATCTGAATCTCGATCGGGACCAGATAAGACATGTGAAATGAAAGTAGCTCGGGCACTGCCGGATTTGGACAAAATTGTGGGCTAATTTGATTGTAAACGGGCAACGGACGAGATTCATTACTACGCAATGAGCTGACGAGATTTTAGCCGAATTTCTTCTCTAAGACCCTCTAATTTGCGATTTACCGCTTCTATTAAGCTTTCGTTTCCTCGAGAAATCCGCTTAGGAAGTTCGAAATTCGATTCCGGTTCCATTTTATCGTATCCCAGGCATAATAATAGCTTTACATTCGTTATTTCCTTCTTCTTATTTTTTTTTCTATTTTCTGGGAACGTTTATCGATTTTTGTTGTCGTGAGCCGGTTCTGTGCGGAAGGGTATGACGCAGATTACTCCGGAGAAGGTTAACTCATTAAAAACAATTATTTCAACTGTTTTATCCATAATTCACGTAAACGATCACGACACGAGGTCTTCCCAGGGAGGTCACCCATCCTACCTCTGCCATCGCGCCAGAACGCTTAACTTCATGGTTATGATTGGGCGAGAGCAGTGCCGCGTGTTGTCCATCGCCGCCCGCTCCACACGTACCCGAGGGATATAAGAATAAACATCCCACTCAATGTCGGGTGCGATCATACCAGCACTAATGCATCGGATCCCATCAGAACTCCGAAGTTTAGCGTGCTTGGGCGAGAGCAGTACCTAGGGTGGGTGACCCCGTGGGAAGTCCTCGTGTTGAACCCTTTTTCGTGTTTTTCTATTTTTGATTACTTGTTGACAGACGATTTTCGGCTCAAATCATCTGAATCTCGATCGGTACCAGATAAGACATGTGAAATAAAAGTAGCTCGGGCACTGCCGGATTTGGACAAAATTGTAGGCTAATTTGATTGTAAACGGGCAAACGGACGAGACTTATTTCTACGCAATGAGCTGACGAGATTTTAGCCGAATTCCTTCTCTAAGACCCTCTAATTTGCGATTTACCGCTTCTGTTAAGCTTTCGTTTCCTCGAGAAATCTGCTTAGGAAGTTCGAAATTCGATTCCGGTTCCATTTTATCGTATCCCAGGCATAATAATAGCTTTACATTCGTTATTTCCTTCTTCTTATTTTTTTTTCTATTTTCTAGGAACATTTATCGATTTTTGTTGTCGTGAGCCGGTTCTGTGCGGAAGGGTATGACGCAGATTACTCCGGAGACGGTTAACTCATTAAAAACAATTATTTCGACTGTTTTATCCATAATTTACGTAAACGGTCGCGACACGAGGTCTTCCCAGGGAGGTCACCCATCCTACCTCTGCCATCGCGCCAGAACGCTTAACTTCTTGGTTATGATTGGGCGAGAGCAGTGCCGCGTGTTGTCCATCGCCGCCCGCTCCACACGTACTCGAGGGATATAAGAATAAACATCCCACTCAATGTCGGGTGCGATCATACCAGCACTAATGCCATGGATCCCATCAGAACTCCGAAGTTAAGCGTGCTTGGACGAGAGCAGTACTAGAATGGGTGACCCCCTAGGAAGTCCTCTTGTTGCACCCTTTTCGTGTTTTTCTATTTTTGATTACTTGTTGACAGACGATTTTCGGCTCAAATCATCTGAATCTCGATCGGGACCAGATAAGACATGTGAAATGAAAGTAGCTCGGGCACTGCCAGGATTTGGACAAAATTGTAGGCTAATTTGATTGTAAACGGGCAAACGGACGAGACTCATTACTACGCAATGAGCTGACGAGATTTTAGCCGAATTCCTTCTCTAAGACCCTCTAATTTGCGATTTAACGCTTCTGTTAAGCTTTCGTTTCCTCGAGAAATCCGCTTAGGAAGTTCGAAATTCGATTCCGGTTCCATTTTATCGTATCCCAGGCATAATAATAGATTTACATTCGTTATTTCCTTCTTCTTATTTTTTTTTCTATTTTCTAGGAACATTTATCGATTTTTGTTGTCGTGAGCCGGTTCTGTGCGGAAGGGTATGACGCAGATTACTCCGGAGACGGTTAACTCATTAAAAACAATTATTTCGACTGTTTTATCCATAATTTACGTAAACGGTCGCGACACGAGGTCTTCCCAGGGAGGTCACCCATCCTACCTCTGCCATCGCGCCAGAACGCTTAACTTCATGGTTATGATTGGGCGAGAGCAGTGCCGCGTGTTGTCCATCGCCGCCCGCTCCACACGTACTCGAGGGATATAAGAATAAACATCCCACTCAATGTCGGGTGCGATCATACCAGCACTAATGCCATGGATCCCATCAGAACTCCGAAGTTAAGCGTGCTTGGGCGAGAGCAGTACTAGAATGGGTGACCCCCTAGGAAGTCCTCGTGTTGCACCCCTTTTCGTGTTTTTCTATTTTTGATTACTTGTTGACAGACGATTTTCGGCTCAAATCATCTGAATCTCGATCGGGACCAGATAAGACATGTGAAATGAAAGTAGCTCGGGCACTGCCGGATTTGGACAAAATTGTAGGCTAATTTGATTGTAAACGGGCAAACGGACGAGACTCATTACTACGCAATGAGCTGACGAGATTTTAGCCGAATTCCTTCTCTAAAACCCTCGAATTTGCGATTTACCGCTTCTGTTAAGCTTTCGTTTCCTCGAGAAATCCGCTTAGGAAGTTCGAAATTCGATTCCGGTTCCATTTTTATCGTATCTCAGGCATAATAATAGCTTTACATTCTTTATTTCCTTCTTCTTATTTTTTTTTCTATTTTATGGGAACATTTATCGATTTTTGTTGTCGTTAGCCGGTTCTGTGCGGAAGGGTATGACGCAGATTACTCCGGAGACGGTTAACTCATTAAAAACAATTATTTCGACTGTTTTATCAATAATTTACGTAAACGGTCGCGACACGAGGTCTTCCCAGGGAGGTCACCCATCCTACCTCTGCCATCGCGCCAGAACGCTTAACTTCATGGTTATGATTGGGCGAGAGCAGTGCCGCGTGTTGTCCATCGCCGCTCGCTCTACACGTACTCGAGGGATATAAGAATAAACATCCCACTCAATGTCGGGTACGATCATACCAGCACTAATGTCAGGATCCCATCAGAACTCCGAAATTAAACATGCTTGGGCTAGAGCAGTACTAGGATGTGTGACTCCCTGGGAAGTCCTCGTGTTCCACCCCTTTTCGTGTTTTTGTATTTTTGATTACTTGTTGACAGACGATTTTCGGCTCAAATCATCTGAATTTCAATCGGGACCAGATAAGACATGTGAAATGAAAGTAGCTCGGGCACTGCCGGATTTGGACAAAATTGTAGGCTAATTTGATTGTGAACGGGCAAACGGACGAGACTCATTACCACGCAATGAGCTGACGAGATTTTAGCCGAATTCCTTCTCTAAGACCCTCTAATTTGCGATTTAACGCTTCTGTTAAGCTTTCGTTTCCTCGAGAAATCCGCTTAGGAAGTTCGAAATTCGATTCCGGTTCCATTTTATCGTATCCCAGGCATAATAATAGCATTACATTCGTTATTTCCTTCTTCTTATGTTTTTTTTCTATTTTCTGGGAACATTTATCGATTTTTGTTGTCCTGAGCCGGTTCTGTGCGGAAGGGTATGACGCAGATTACTCCGGAGACGGTTAACTCATTAAAAACAATTATTTCGACTGTTTTATCCATTATTTCCGTAAACGGTCGCGACACGAGGTCTTCCCAGGGAGGTCACCCATCCTAGCTCTGCCATCGTGCCAGAACGCTTAACTTCATGGTTATGATTGGGCGAGAGCAGTGCCGCGTGTTGTCCATCGCCGCCCGCTCCACACGTACTCGAGGGATATAAGAATAAACATCCCACTCAATGTCGGGTGCGATCATACCAGCACTAATGCACCGGATCCCATCAGAACTCCGAAGTTAAGCATTCTTGGGCGAGAGCAGTACTAGGATGGGTGACCCCCTGTGAAGTCCTCGTGTTGCACCCCTTTTCGTGTTTTTCTATTTTTGATTACTTGTTGACAGACGATTTTCGGCTCAAATCATCTGAATCTCGATCGGGACCAGATAAGACATGTGAAATGAAAGTAGCTCGGGCACTGCCGGATTTGGACAAAATTGTAGGCTAATTTGATTGTAAACGGGCAAACGGACGAGACTCATTACTACGCAATGAGCTGACGAGATTTTAGCCGAATTCCTTCTCTAAAACCCTCGAATTTGCGATTTACCGCTTCTGTTAAGCTTTCGTTTCCTCGAGAAATCCGCTTAGGAAGTTCGAAATTCGATTCCGGTTCCATTTTATCGTATCTCAGGCATAATAATAGCTTTACATTCTTTATTTCCTTCTTCTTATTTTTTTTTCTATTTTATGGGAACATTTATCGATTTTTGTTGTCGTTAGCCGGTTCTGTGCGGAAGGGTATGACGCAGATTACTCCGGAGACGGTTAACTCATTAAAAACAATTATTTCGACTGTTTTATCAATAATTTACGTAAACGGTCGCGACACGAGGTCTTCCCAGGGAGGTCACCCATCCTACCTCTGCCATCGTGCCAGAACGCTTAACTTCATGGTTATGATTGGGCGAGAGCAGTGCCGCGTGTTGTCCATCGCCGCTCGCTCTACACGTACTCGAGGGATATAAGAATAAACATCCCACTCAATGTCGGGTACGATCATACCAGCACTAATGTAAGGATCCCATCAGAACTCCGAAGTTAAGGCGTGCTTGGGCTAGAGCAGTACTAGGATGGGTGACCCCCTGGGAAGTCCTCGTGTTGCACCCCTTTTCGTGTTTTTCTATTTTTGATTACTTGTTGACAGACGATTTTCGGCTCAAATCATCTGAATTTCGATCGGGACCAGATAAGACATGTGAAATGAAAGTAGCTCGGCACTGCCGGATTTGGACAAAATTGTAGGCTAATTTGATTGTGAACGGGCAAACGGACGAGACTCATTACCACGCAATGAGCTGACGAGATTTTAGCCGAATTCCTTCTCTAAGACCCTTTAATTTGCGATTTAACGCTTCTGTTAAGCTTTCGTTTCCTCGAGAAATCCGCTTAGGAAGTTCGAAATTCGATTCTGGTTCCATTTTATCGTATCCCAGGCATAATAATAGCTTTACATTCGTTATTTTCTTCTTCTTATTTTTTTTTCTATTTTCTGGGAACATTTATCGATTTTTGTTGTCGTTAGACGGTTCTGTGCGGAAGGGTATGACGCAGATTACTCCGGAGACGGTTAACTCATTAAAAACAATTATTTCGACTGTTTTATTCATAATTTACGTAACCGGTCGCGACACGAGGTTTTCCCAGGGAGGTCACCCATCCTAGCTCTGCCATCGCGCCAGAACGCTTAACTTCATGGTTATGATTGAGCGAGAGCAGTGCCGCGTGTTGTCCATCGCCGCCCGCTCTACACGTACTCGAGGGATATAAGAATAAACATCCCACTCAATGTCGGGTGCGATCATACCAGCACTATTGCACCGGATCCCATCAGAACTTCGAAGTTAAGCGTGCTTGGGCGAGAGCAGTACTAGGATGGGTGACCCGGTCCCCTGGGAAGTCCTCGTGTTGTACCCTTTTTCGTGTTTTTCTATTTTTGATTACTTGTTGACAGACGATTTTCGGCTCAAATCATCTGAATCTCGATCGGGACCAGATAAGACATGTGAAATGAAAGTAGCTCGGGCACTGCCGGATTTGGACAAAATTGTAGGCTAATTTGATTGTAAACGGGCAAACGGACGAGACTCATTGCTACGCAATGAGCTGACGAGATTTTAGCCGAATTCCTTCTCTAAGACCCTCTAATTTGCGATTTACCGCTTCTGTTAAGCTTTCGTTTCCTCGAGAAATCCGCTTAGGAAGTTCGAAATTCGATTCCGGTTCCATTTTATCGTATCCCAGGCATAATAATAGCTTTACATTCGTTATTTCCTTCTTCTTATTTTTTTTTCTATTTTCTGGGAACATTTATCGATTTTTGTTGTCGTGAGCCGGTTCTGTGCGGAAGGGTATGACGCAGATTACTCCGGAGACGGTTAACTCATTAAAAACAATTATTTCGACTGTTTTATCCATAATTTACGTAAACGGTCGCGACACGAGGTCTTCCCAGGGAGGTCACCCATCCTACCTCTGCCATCGCGCCAGAACGCTTAACTTCATGGTTATGATTGGGCGAGAGCAGTGCCGCGTGTTGTCCATCGCCGCCCGCTCCACACGTACTCGAGGGATATAAAAATAAACATCCCACTCAATGTCGGGTGCGATCATACCAGCACTAATGCACCGGATCCCATCAGAACTCCGAAGTTAAGCGTGCTTGGGCGAGAGCAGTATTAGGATGGGTGACCCCCTGGGAAGTCCTCGTGTTGCACCCTTTTTCGTGTTTTTCTATTTTTGATTACTTGTTAACAGACGATTTTCGGCTCAAATCATCTGAATCTCGATCGGGACCAGATAAGACATGTGAAATGAAAGTAGCTCGGGCACTGCCGGATTGGACAAAATTGTAGGCTAATTTGATTGATAAAAGGTCAAACAGGACGAGACTCATTTCTACGCAATGAGCTGACGAGATTTTAGCCGAATTCCTTCTCTAAGACCCTCTAATTTGCGATTTAACGCTTCTGTTAAGCTTTCGTTTCATCAAGAAATCCGCTTAGGAAGTTCGAAATTCGATTCCGGTTCCATTTTATTGTATCCCAGGCATAATAATAGCTTTACATTCGTTATTTCCTTCTTCTTATTTTTTTTCTATTTTCTGGGAACATTTATCGATTTTTGTTGTCGTGAGCCGGTTCTGTGCAGAAGGGTATGACGCAGATTACTCCGGAGACGGTTAACTCATTAAAAACAATTATTTCGACTGTTTTATCCATAATTTACGTAACCGATCCCGACACGAGGTCTTCCCAGGGAGGTCACCCATCCTAGCTCTGCCATCGCGCCAGAACGCTTAACTTCATGGTTATGATTGGACGAGAGCAGTGCCGCGTGTTGTCCATCGCCGCCCGCTCCACACGTACTCGAGGGATATAAGACTAAACATCCCACTCAATGTCGGGTGCGATCATACCAGCACTAATGCACCGGATCCCATCAGAACTCCGAAGTTAAGCGTGCTTGGGCGAGAGCAGTACTAGGATGGGTGACACCCTGGGAAGTCCTCGTGTTGCACCCCTTTTCGTGTTTTTCTATTTTTGATTACTTGTTGACAGACGATTTTCGGCTCAAATCATCTGAATCTCGATTGGGACCAGATAAGACATGTGAAATGAAAGTAGCTCGGGCACTGCCGGATTTGGACAAAATTATAGGCTAATTTGATTGTAAATGGGCAAACGGACGAGACTTATTACTACGCAATGAGCTGACGAGATTTTAGCCGAATTCCTTCTCTAAGACCCTATAATTTGCGATTTACCGCTTCTGTTAAGCTTTCGTTTCCTCGAGAAATCCGCTTAGGAAGTTCGAAATTCGATTCCGGTTCCATTTTATCGTATCCCAGGCATAATAATAGCTTTACATTCGTTATTTTCTTCTTCTTATTTTTTTTCTATTTTCTGGGAACATTTATCGATTTTTGTTGTCGTGAGCCGGTTCTGTGCGGAAGGGTATGACGCAGATTACTCCGGAGACAGGTTAACTCATTAAAAACAATTCTTTCGACTGTTTTATCCATAATATACGTAAACGGTCGCGACACGAGTACTTCCCAGGGAGGTTACCCATCCTAGCTCTGCCATCGCGCCAGAACACTTAACTTAATGGTTCTGATTGGGCGAGAGCAGTGCCGTGTGTTGTCCATCGGCGCCTTCTCCACACGTACTCTTGGGAGATAAGAATAAACATACACTCAATGTCCGGTGCGATCATACCAGCACTAATTCACCGGATCCCATCAGAACTCCGAAGTTAAGCGTGCTTGGGCGAGAGCAGTACTAGGATGGGTGACCCCCTGGGAAGTCCTCGTGTTGCACCTCTTTTCGTGTTTTTCTATTTCTGATTACTTGTTGACAGACGATTTTCGGCTCAAATCATCTGAATCTCGATAGGGACCAGATAAGACATGTGAAATGAAAGTAGCTCGGGCACTGCCGGATTTGGACAAAATTGTAGGCTAATTTGATTGTAAATGGGCAAACGGACGAGACTTATTACTACGCAATGAGCTGACGAGATTTTAGCCGAATTCCTTCCTTAAACCCTCGAATTTGCGATTTACCGCTTCTGTTAAGCTTTCGTTTCCTCGAGAAATCCGCTTAGGAAGTTCGAAATTCGATTCCGGTTCCATTTTATCGTATCTCAGGCATAATAATAGCTTTACATTCTTTATTTCCTTCTTCTTATTTTTTTTTTCTATTTTATGGGAACATTTATCGATTTTTGTTGTCGTTAGCCGGTTCTGTGCGGAAGGGTATGACGCAGATTACTCCGGAGACGGTTAACTCATTAAAAACAATTATTTCGACTGTTTTATCCATAATTTACGTAAACGGTCGCGACACGAGGTCTTCCCAGGGAGGTCACCCATCCTACCTCTGCCATCGCGCCTGAACGCTTAACTTCTTGGTTATGATTGGGCGAGAGCAGTGCCGCGTGTTGTCCATCGCCGCCTGCTCCACACGTACTCGAGGGATATAAGAATAAACATCCCACTCAATGTCGGGTGCGATCATACCAGCACTAATGCACCGGATCCCATCAGAACTCCGAAGTTAAGCGTGCTTGGGCGAGAGCAGTACTAGGATGGATGACCCCCAGGGAAGTCCTCGTGTTGCACCCCTTTTCGTGTTTTTCTATTTTTGATTACTTGTTGACAGACGATTTTCGGCTCAAATCATCTGAATCTCGATCGAGACAAGATAAGACATGTGAAATGAAAGTAGCTCGGGCACTGCCGGATTTGGACAAAATTGTAGGCTAATTTGATTGTAAACGGGCAAACGGACGAAACTCATTACTACGCAATGAGCTGACGAGATTTTAGCCGAATTCCTTCTCTAAGACCCTCTAATTTGCGATTTACCGCTTCTTTTAAGCTTTCGTTTCCTCCAGAAATCCGCTTAGGAAGTTCGAAATTCGATTCCGGTTCCATTTTATCGTATTCCAGGCATAATAATAGCTTTACATTCGTTATTTCCTTCTTCTTATTTTTTTTTCTATTTTCTGGGAACATTTATCGATTTTTGTTGTCGTGAGCCGGTTCTGTGCGGAAGGGTATGACGCAGATTACTCCGGAGACGGTTAACTCATTAAAAACAATTATTTCGACTGTTTTATCCATAATTTACGTAAACGATCGCGACACGAGGTCTTCCATGGGAGGTCACCCATCCTACCTCTGCCATCGCGCCAGAACGCTTAACTTCATGGTTATGATTGGCGAGAGCAGCGCCGCGTGTTGTCCATCGCCGCCCGCTCCACACGTACTCGAGGGATATAAGAATAAACATCCCACTCAATGTCGGGTGCGATCATACTAGCATTAATGCACCGTATCCTATCAGAACTCCGAAGTTAAGCGTGCTTGGGCGAGAGCAGTACTAGGATGGGTGACCCGGTCCCCTGGGAAGTCCTCGTGTTGTACCCTTTTTCGTGTTTTTCTATTTTTGATTACTTGTTGACAGACGATTTTCGGCTCAAATCATCTGAATCTCGATCGGGACCAGATAAGACATGTGAAATGAAAGTAGCTCGGGCACTGCCGGATTTGGACAAAATTGTAGGCTAATTTGATTGAAAACGGGCAAACGGACGAGACTCATTGCTACGCAATGAGCTGACAAGATTTTAGCCGAATTCCTTCTCTAAGACCCTCTAATTTGCGATTTACCGCTTATGTTAAGCTTTCGTTTCATCATGAAATCAGCTTAGGAAGTTCGAAATTCGATTCCGGTTCCATTTTATTGTATCCCAGGCATAATAATAGCTTTACATTCGTTATTTCCTTCTTCTTATTTTTTTTTCTATTTTCTGGGAACATTTATCGATTTTTGTTGTCTTGAGCCGGTTCTGTGCAGAAGGGTATGACGCAGATTACTTCGGAGACGGTTAACTCATTAAAAACAATTATTTCGACTGTTTTATCCATAATTTACGTAACCGGTCGCGACACGAGGTCTTCCCAGGGAGGTCACCCATCCTAGCTCTGCCATCGCGCAAGAACGCTTAACTTCATGGTTATGATTGGGCGAGAGCAGTGCCGCGTGTTGTCCATCGCCGCCCGCTTTACACGTACTCGAGGGATATAAGAATAAACATCCCACTCAATGTCGGGTGCAATCATACCAGCACTAATGCACCGGATCCCATCAGAACTCCGAAGTTAAGCATGCTTGGGCGAGAGCAGTACTAGGGAGGGTGACCCCTTGGGAAGTCCTCGTGTTGCACCCCTTTTCGTGTTTTTCTATTTTTGATTACTTGTTGACTGACGATTTTCGGCTCAAATCATCTGAATCTCGATCGAAACCAGATAAGACATGTGAAATGAAAGTAGCTCGGGCACTGCCGGATTTGGACAAAATTGTAGGCTAATTTGATTGTAAACGGGCAAACGGACGAGACTCATTACTACGCAATGAGCTGACGAGATTTTAGCCGAATTCCTTCTCTAAGACCCTCTAATTTGCGATTTACCGCTTATGTTAAGCTTTCGTTTCATCATGAAATCAGCTTAGGAAGTTCGAAATTCGATTCCGGTTCCATTTTATTGTATCCCAGGCATAATAATAGCTTTACATTCGTTATTTCCTTCTTCTTATTTTTTTTTCTATTTTCTGGGAACATTTATCGATTTTTGTTGTCTTGAGCCGGTTCTGTGCAGAAGGGTATGACGCAGATTACATCGGAGACGGTTAACTCATTAAAAACAATTATTTCGACTGTTTTATCCATAATTTCCGTAAACGGTCGCGACACGAGGTCTTCCCAGGGAGGTCACCCATCCTAGCTCTGCCATCGCGCAAGAACGCTTAACTTCATGGTTATGATTGGGCGAGAGCAGTGCCGCGTGTTGTCCATCGCCGCCCGCTTTACACGTACTCGAGGGATATAAGAATAAACATCCCACTCAATGTCGGGTGCAATCATACCAGCACTAATGCACCGGATCCCATCAGAACTCCGAAGTTAAGCATGCTTGGGCGAGAGCAGTACTAGGGAGGGTGACCCCTTGGGAAGTCCTCGTGTTGCACCCCTTTTCGTGTTTTTCTATTTTTGATTACTTGTTGACAGACGATTTTCGGCTCAAATCTTCTGAATCTCGATCGGGACAAGATAAGACATGTGAAATGAAAGTAGCTCGTGCACTGCTTGATTTGGACAAAATTGTAGGCTAATTTGATTGTAAACGGGCAAACGGACGAGACTCATTACTACGCAATGAGCTGACGAGATTTTTGCCGAATTTCTTCTCTAAGACCCTCTAATTTGCGATTTACCGCTTTTGTTAAGCTTTCGTTTCCTCGAGAAATCCGCTTAGGAAGTTCGAAATTCGATTCCGGTTCCATTTTATCGTATCCCAGGCATAATAATAGCTTTACATTCGTTATTTCCTTCTTCTTATTTTTTTTCTATTTTCTGGGAACTTTTATCGATTTTTGTTGTCATTAGCCGGTTCTGTGCGGAAGGGTATGACGCAGATTACTCCGGAGAAGGTTAACTCATTAAAAACAATTATTTCGACTGTTTTATCCATAATTTACGTAAACGGTCGCGACACGAGGTCTTCCCAGGGAGGTCACCCATCCTAGCCTCTGCCATCGCGCCAGAACGCTTAACTTCATGGTTATGATTGGGCGAGAGCAGTGCCGCGTGTTGTCCATCGCCGCCCGCTCCACACGTACTCGAGGGATATAAGAATAAACATCCCACTCAATGTCGGGTGCGATCATACCAGCACTAATGCACCGGATCTCATCAGAACTCCGAAGCTTAAGCGTGCTTGGGCGAGAGCAGTAACTAGGATGGGTGACCCCCTGGGAAGTCCTCGTGTTGCACCCTTTTCGTGTTTTTCTATTTTTGATTACTTGTTGAAGACGATTTTCGGCTCAAATCATCTGAATCTCGATCGGGACCAGATAAGACATGTGAAATGAAAGTAGCTCGGGCACTGCCGGATTTGGACAAAATTGTAGGCTAATTTGATTGTAAACGGGCAAACGGACGAGACTCATTACTACGCAATGAGCTGACAAGATTTTAGCCGAATTCCTTCTCTAAGACCCTCTAATTTGCGATTTACCGCTTCTGTTAAGCTTTCGTTTCCTCGATGAAATCCGCTTAGGAAGTTCGAAATTCGATTCCGGTTCCATTTTATCGTATCCAGGCATAATAATAGCTTTACATTCGTTATTTCCTTCTTCTTATTTTTTTTTCTATTTTCTGGGAACATTTACGATTTTGTTGTCGTGAGCCGGTTCTGTGCGGAAGGGTATGACGCAGATTACTCGGAGACGGTTAACTCATTAAAAAAATTATTTCGACTGTTTTATCCATAATTACGTAAACGGTCGCGACACGAGGTCTTCCCAGGGAGGTCACCATCCTAGCTCTGCCATCGCGCCAGAACGCTTAACTTCATGGTTATGATTGGGCGAGCGAGCAGTGCCGCGTGTTGTCCATCGCCCGCCCGCTCCACAGTACTCGAGGGATATAAGAATAAACATCCCACTCAATGTCGGGTGCGATCATACCAGCACTAATGCACCGGATCCCATCAGAACTCGAAGTTAAGCGTGATGGGCGAGAGCAGTACTAGGATGGGTGACCCCTGGGAAGTCCTCGTGTTGCACCCTTTTTCGTGTTTTTTATTTTTGATTACTTGTTGACAGACGATTTTCGGCTCAAATATTGAATCTCGAGGGACCAGATAAGACATGTGAAATGAAAGTAGAAGGGCACTGCCGGATTTGGACAAAATTGTAGGCTAATTTGATTGTAAACGGGCAAACGGACGAGACTATTACTACGCAATGAGCTGACGAGATTTTAGCCGATTTCTTCTCTAAGACCCTAATTGCGATTTACGCTTCTGTTAAGCTTTCGTTTCCTCGAGAAATCCGCTTAGGAAGTTCGAAA
>NC_134559.1:39175422-39212950 GCF_025594145.1 Primulina tabacum
AGTTAAGCGTGCTGGGCGAGAGCAGTACTAGGATGGGTGACCCCTGGAAGTCCTCGTGTTGCATTTTTCGTGTTTTTCTATTTTTGATTACTTGTTGACAGACGATTTTCGGCTCAAATCATCTGAATCTCGATCGGGACCAGATAATGTGAAATGAAAGTAGCTCGGGCACTGCCGGATTTGGACAAAATTGTAGGCTAATTGATTGTAAACGGGCAAACGGACGAGACTTATACGCAATGAGCTGACGAGATTTTAGCCGAATTCCTTCTCTAAGACCCTCTAATTTGCGATTTACCGCTTCTGTTAAGCTTTCGTTTCTCGAGAAATCGCTTAGGAAGTTCGAAATTCGATTCGGTTCCATTTTATCGTATCCAGGCATAATAATAGCTTTACATTATTTCTTTTCTTATTTTTTTTTCTATTTTCTGGGAACATTTATCGATTTTTGTTGTCGTGAGCCGGTTCTGTGCGGAAGGGTATGACGCAGATTACTCCGGAGACGGTTAACTAATTAAAAACAATTATTTCGACTGTTTTATCCATAATTTACGTAAACGTCGCGACACGAGGTCTTCCCAGGGAGGTCACCCATCCTAGCTCTGCCATCGCGCCAGAACGCTTAACTTCATGGTTATGATTGGGCGAGAGCAGTGCCGCGTGTTGTCCATCGCCGCCCGCTCCACACGTACTCGAGGGATATAAGAATAAACATCCCACTCAATGTCGGGTGCGATCATACAGCACTAATGCACCGGATCCCATCAGAACTCGAAGTTAAGCGTGCTTGGGCGAGAGCAGTACTAGGATGGGTGACCCTGGGAAGTCCTCGTGTTGCACCTTTTTCTGTTTTTCTATTTTTGATTACTTGTTGACAGACGATTTTCGGCTCAAATCATCTGAATCTCGATCGGGACCAGATAAACATGTGAAATGAAAGTAGCTCGGGCACTGCCGGATTTGGACAAAATTGTAGGCTAATTTGATTGTAAACGGGCAAACGGACGAGACTCATTACTACGCAATGAGCTGACGAGATTTTAGCCGAATTCCTTCTCTAAGACCCTCTAATTTGCGATTTACGCTTCTGTTAAGCTTTCGTTTCCTCGAGAAATCCGCTTAGGAAGTTCGAAATTCGATTCCGGTTCCATTTTATCGTATCCAGGCATAATAATAGCTTTACATTCGTTATTTCCTTTTCTTTTTTTTTTTCTATTTTCTGGGAACATTTATCGATTTTTGTTGTCGTGAGCCGGTTCTGTGCGGAAGGGTATGACGTAGATTACTCCGGAGACGGTTAACTCATTAAAAACATTTATTTCGACTGTTTTATCCATAATTTACGTAAACAGTCGCGACACGAGGTCTTCCCAGGGAGGTCACCCATCCTAGCTTTGCCATCGCGCCAGAACGTTTAACTTCATGGTTACGATTGGGCGAGAGCAGTGCCGCGTGTTGTCCATCGCCGCCCGCTCCACACGTACTCGAGGGATATAAGAATAAACATCCCACTCAATGTCAGGTGTGATCATACTAGCACTAATGCACCGGATCCCATCAGAACTCTGAAGTTAAGCGTGCTTGGGCGAGAGTAGTACTAGGATGGGTGACCCCATGGGAAGTCCTAGTGTTGCACAACCTTTTTCATGTTTTTCTATTTTTGATTACTTGTTGACAGACGATTTTCGGCTCAAATCATCTGAATCTCGATCGGGACTAGATAAGACATGTGAAATGAAAGTAGCTCGGGCACTGCCGGATTTTGACAAAATTGTAGGCTAATTTGATTGTAAACGGGCAAACGGACGAGACTCATTACTACGCAATGAGCTGACGAGATTTTAGCCGAATTCCTTCTCTAAGACCCTCTAATTTGCGATTTACCGCTTCTGTTAAGCTTTCGTTTCCTCGAGAAATCCGCTTAGGAAGTTCGAAATTCGATTCCGGTTCCATTTTATCGTATCCGAGGCATAATAATAGCTTTGCATTCGTTATTTCCTTTTTTTAATTTTTTTTCTATTTTCTGGGAACATTTATCGATTTTTGTTGTCGTGAGTCGGTTCTGTGCGGAAGGGTATGACGCAGATTACTCCGGAGACGGTTAACTCATTAAAAACAATTATTTCGACTGTTTTATCCATAATTTACGTAAACGGTCGCGACACGAGGTCTTCCCAGGGAGGTCACCCATCCTAGCTTTGCCATCGCGCCAGAACGTTTAACTTCATGGTTACGATTGGGCGAGAGCAGTGCCGCGTGTTGTCCATCGCCGCCCGCTCCACACGTACTCGAGGGATATAAGAATAAACATCCCACTCAATGTCAGGTGTGATCATACTAGCACTAATGCACCGGATCCCATCAGAACTCTGAAGTTAAGCGTGCTTGGGCGAGAGTAGTACTAGGATGGGTGACCCCATGGGAAGTCCTAGTGTTGCACAACCTTTTTCATGTTTTTCTTTTTTTGATTACTTGTTGACAGACGATTTTCGGCTCAAATCATCTGAATCTCGATCGGGACTAGATAAGACATGTGAAATGAAAGTAGCTCGGGCACTGCCGGATTTTGACAAAATTGTAGGCTAATTTGATTGTAAACGGGCAAACGGACGAGACTCATTACTACGCAATGAGCTGACGAGATTTTAGCCGAATTCCTTCTCTAAGACCCTCTAATTTGAGATTTACCGCTTCTGTTAAGCTTTCGTTTCCTCGAGAAATCCGCTTAGGAAGTTCGAAATTCGATTCCGGTTCCATTTTATCGTATCCGAGGCATAATAATAGCTTTACATTCGTTATTTCCTTCTTCTTAATTTTTTTTCTATTTTCTGGGAACATTTATCGATTTTTGTTGTCGTGAGTCGGTTCTGTGCGGAAGGGTATGACGCAGATTACTCCGGAGACGGTTAACTCATTAAAAACAATTATTTCGACTGTTTTATCCATAATTTACGTAAACGGTCGCGACACGAGGTCTTCCCAGGGAGGTCACCCATCCTAGCTCTGCCATCGCGCCAGAACGCTTAACTTCATGGTTATGATTGGGCGAGAGCAGTGCCGCGTGTTCTCCGTCGCCACCCGCTCCACACGTACACGAGGGATATAAGAATAAACATCCCACTCAATGTCGGGTGCGATCTTACTAGCACTTATGCACCGGATCCCATCAGAACTCCGAAGTTAAGCGTGTTTGGGCGAGAGTAGTTCTAGGATGGGTGACTCCCTGGGAAGTCCTCGTCTTGTACCCTTTTTCGTGTTTTTCTATTTTTGATTACTTGTTGACAGACGATTTTCGGCTCAAATCATCTGAATCTCGATCGGGACCAGATAAGACATGTGAAATGAAAGTAGCTCGGGCACTGCCGGATTTGGATAAAATTGTAGGCTAATTTGATTGTAAACGGGCAATCGGACGAGACTCATTACTAAGCAATGAGCTGACGAGATTTTAGCCGAATTCCTTCTCTAAGACCCTCTAATTTGCGATTTACCGCTTTTGTTAAGCTTTCGTTTCCTCGAGAAATCCGCTTAGGAAGTTCGAAAATTCGATTCCGGTTCCATTTTATCGTATCCCAGGCATAATAATAGCTTTACATTCGTTATTTCCTTCTCTTATTTTTTTTTTCTATTTTCTGGGAACATTTATCGATTTTGTTGTCGTGAGCCGGTTCTGTGCGGAAGGGTATGACGCAGATTACTCCGGAGACGGTTAACTAATTAAAAACAATTATTTCGACTGTTTTATATCCATAATTTACGTAAACGATCGCGACACGAGGTCTTCCCAGGGAGGTCACCCATCCTACCTCTGCCATCGCGCCAGAACGCTTAACTTCGTGGTTATGATTGGGCGAGAGCAGTGCCGCGTGTTGTCCATCGCCGCCCCTTCCACACGTACTCGAGGGATATAAGAAATAAACATCCCACTCAATGTCGGGTTGCGATCATACCAGCACTATGCACCGGATCCCATCAGAACTCCGAAGTTAAGCGTGCCTTGGGCGAGGAGCAGTACTAGGATGGATGACCCCCTGGAAGTCCTCGTGTTGCACCCTTTTTCGTGTTTTTCTATTTTTGATTACTTGTTGATAGACGATTTTCGTCTCAAATCATTTGAATCTCGATCGGGACCAGATAAGACATGTGAAATGAAAGTAGCTCGGGCACTGCCGGATTTGGACAAAATTGTAGGCTAATTTTATTGTAAACGGGCAAATGGACGAGACTCATTACTACGCAATGAGCTGACGAGATTTTAGCCGAATTCCTTCTCTAAGACCCTCTAATTTGCGATTTACCGCTTCTGTTAAGCTTTCGTTTCCTCGAGAAATCCGCTCAGGAAGTTCGAAATTCGATTCTGGTTCCATTTTATCGTATCCCAGGCATAATAATAGCTTTACATTCGTTATTTCCTTCTTCTTATTTTTTTTTCTATTTTCCGGGAGCATTTATCGATTTTCGTTGTCGTGAGCCGGTTCTGTGCGGAAGGGTATGACGCAGATTACTCCGGAGACGGTTAACTCATTAAAAACAATTATTTCGACTGTTTTATCCATAATTTACGTAAACGGTCGCGACACGAGGTCTTCCCAGGGAGGTCACCTATCCTAGCTGTGCCATCGCGCCAGAACGTTTAACTTCATGGTTACAATTGGGCGAGAGCAGTGCCGCGTGTTGTCCATCGCCGCCCGCTTCACACGTACCGAGGGATATAAGAATAAACATCCCACTCAATGTCGGTGTGATCATTACTAGCACTAAGCACCGGATCCCATCAGAACTCTGAAGTTTAGCGTGCTTGGGCGAGAGCAGTACTAGGATGGGTGACCCCTTGGGAAGTTCTAGTGTTCCACAACCTTTTTCATGTTTTTCTATTTTTGATTACTTGTTGACAGACGATTTTCGGCTCAAATCATCTGAATCTCGATCGGGACCAGATAAAACATGTGGAATGATAGTAGCTCGGGCACTGCCCGATTTGGACAAAATTGTAGGCTAATTTGATTGTAAACGGGCAAATGGACGAGACTCATTATTACGCAATGAGCTGACGAGATTTTAGCCGAATTCTTTCTCTAAGACCCTCTTATTTGCGATTTAACGCTTCTGTTAAGCTTTCGTTTCATCATGAAATCCGCTCAGGAAGTTCGAAATTCGATTCTGGTTCCATTTTATTGTATCCCAGGCATAATAATAGCTTTGCATTCGTTATTTCTTTCTTCTTATTTTTTTTTCTATTTTCCGGGAGCATTTATCGATTTTCGTTGTCGTGAGTCGGTTCTGTGCGGAAAGGTATGACGCAGATTACTCCGGAGACGGTTAACTCATTAAAAACAATTATTTCGACTATTTTATCCATAATTTACGTAAACGGTCGCGACACGAGGTGTTCCCAGGGAGGTCACCCATCCTAGCTCTGCCATCGCGCCAGAACGCTTAACTTCATGGTTATGATTGGGCGAGAGCAGTGCCGCGTGTTCTCCATCGCCGCCCGCTCCACACGTACACGAGGGATATAAGAATAAACATCCACTCATTGTCGGGGTGCGATCTTACCTGCACTAATGCACCGGATCCCATCAGAACTCCGAAGTTAAGCGTGCTTGGGCGAGAGCAGTACTAGGATGGGTGACCCCCTGGAAAGTCCTCGTGTTGCACCCTTTTTCGTGTTTTTCTATTTTTGATTACTTGTTGACAGACGATTTTCGGCTCAAATCATCTGAATCTCGATCGGGACCAGATAAGACATGTGAAATGATAGTAGCTCGGGCACTGCCCGATTTAGACAAAATTGTAGGCTAATTTGATTGTAAACGGGCAAACGGACGAGACTCATAACTACGCAATGAGCTGACGAGATTTTAGCCGAATTCCTTTTCTAAGACCCTCTAATTTGCGATTTACCGCTTCTGTTAAGCTTTCGTTTCCTCGAGAAATCCGCTTAGGAAGTTCGAAATTCGATTCCGGTTCCATTTTATAGTATCCCAGGCATAATAATAGCTTTTTTATTCGTTATTTCCTTCTTCTTATTTTTTTTTCTATTTTCTGGGAACATTTATCGATTTTTGTTGTCGTGAGCCGGTTCTGTGCGGAAGGGTATGACACAGATTACTCCGGAGACGGTTAACTAATTAAAAACAATTATTTCGACTGTTTTATCCATAATTTACGTAAACGATCGCGACACGAGGTCTTCCCAGGGAGGTCACCCATCCTACGTCTGCCATCACGCCAGAACGCTTAACTTCGTGGTTATTATTGGGCGAGAGCAGTGCCGCGTGTTGTCCATCGCCGCCCGCTCCACACGTACTCGAGGGATATATAAATAAACATCCCACTCAATGTCGTGTGCGATCATACCAGCACTAATGCACCGGATCCTTAGAACTCCGAAGTTAAGCGTGCTTGGGCGAGAGCAGTACTAGGATGGGTGACCCCCTGGGAAGTCCTCGTGTTGCACCATTTTTCGTGTTTTTTTATTTTTGATTACTTGTTGACAGACGATTTTCGTCTCAAATCATCTGAATCTCGATCGAGACCAGATAAGACATGTGAAATGAAAGTAGCTCGGGCACTGCCGGATTTGGACAAAATTGTAGGCTAATTTTATTGTAAACGGGCAAACGGACGAGACTCATTACTACGAAATGAGCTGACGAGATTTTAGCCGAATTCCTTCTCTAAGACCCTCTAATTTGCGATTTACCGCTTCTGTTAAGCTTTCGTTTCCTCGAGAAATCCGCTCAGGAAGTTCGAAATTCGAATCCGGTTCCATTTTATCGTATCCCAGGCATAATAATAGCTTTACATTCGTTATTTCCTTCTTCTTATTTTTTTTTCTATTTTCTGGGAACATTAATCGATTTTTGTTGTCGTGAGCCGGTTCTGTGCGAAAGGGTATGACGCAGATTACTCCGGAGACGGTTAACTCATTAAAAACAATTATTTCGACTATTTTATCCATAATTTACGTAAACGGTCGCGACACGAGGTGTTCCCAGAGAGGTCACCCATCCTAGCTCTGCCATCGCGCCAGAACGCTTAACTTCATTGTTATGATTGGGCGAGAGCAGTGCCGCGTGTTCTCCATCGCCGCCCGCTCCACACGTACACGAGGGATATAAGAATAAACATCCACTCATTGTCGGGTTATCTTATCAGCACTAATACACCGGATCCCATCAGAACTCCGAAGTTAAGCGTGCTTGGGCGAGAGCAGTACTAGGATGGGTGACACCCTGGGAAGTCCTCGTGTTGCACCCTTTTTCGTGTTTTTCTATTTTTGATTACTTGTTGACAGATGATTTTCGGCTCAAATCATCTGAATCTCGATCGGGACCAGATAAGACATGTGAAATGAAAGTAGCTCGGACACTGCCGGATTTGGAATAAAATTGTAGGCTAATTTGATTGTAAACGGGCAAACGGACGAGACTCATTACTACGCAATGAGCTGACGAGATTTTAGCCGAATTCCTTCTCTAAGACCCTCTATTTGCGATTTACCGCTTCTGTTAAGCTTTCGTTTCCTCGAGAAATCCGCTTAGAAGTTCGAAATTCGATTCCGGTTCCATTTTATCGTATCCCAGGCATAATAATAGCTTTACATTCGTTATTTCCTTCCTTCTTATTTTTTTTTCTATTTTCTGGGAACATTTATCGATTTTTGTTGTCGTGAGCCTGTTCTGTGCGGAAGGGTATGACGCAGATTACTCCGGAGACGGTTAACTAATTAAAACAATTATTTCGACTGTTTTATCCATAATTTACGTAAACGATCGCGACACGAGGTCTTCCCAGGGAGGTCACCCATACTACCTCTGCCATCGCGCCAGAACGCTTAACTTCGTGGTTATGATTGGGCGAAAGCAGTGCCGCGTGTTGTCCATCGCCGCCCGCTCCACACGTACTCGAGGGATATAAGAATAAACATCCCACTCAATGTCTGGTGCGATCATACCAGCACTAATGCACCGGATCCCATCAGAACTCCGAAGTTAAGCGTGCTTGGGCGAGAGCAGTACTAGGATGGGTGACCCCCTGGAAAGTCCTCGTGTTGCACCCTTTTTCGTGTTTTTCAAATTTTTGATTACTTGTTGACAGACGATTTTCGGCTCAAATCATCTGAATCTCGATCGGGACCAGATAAAACATGTGAAATGAAAGTAGCTCGGGCACTGCCGGATTTAGACAAAATTGTAGGCTAATTTGATTGTAAACGGGCAAACGGACGAGACTCATTACTACGCAATGAGCTGACGAGATTTTAGCCGAATTCCTTCTCTAAGACCCTCTAATTTGCGATTTAACGCTTCTGTTAAGCTTTCGTTTCCTCGAGAAATCCGCTTAGGAAGTTCGAAATTCGATTCCGATTCCATTTTATCGTATCCGAGGCATAATAATAGCTTACATTCGTTATTTCCTTCTTCTTATTTTTTTTTCTATTTTCTTGAAACATTTATCGATTTTTGTTGTCGTGAGCCGGTTCTGTGCGGAAGGGTATGACGCAGATTACTCCGGAGACGGTTAACTCATTAAAAACAATTATTTCGACTGTTTTATCCATAATTTACGTAAACGGTCGCGACACGAGGTCTTCCCAGGGAGGTCACCCATCCTAGCTCTGCCATCGCGCCAGAACGCTTAACTTCATGGTTATGATTGGGCGAGAGCAGTGCCGCGTGTTGTCCATCGCCGCCCGCTCCACACGTACTCGAGGGATATAAGAATAAACATCCCACTCAATGTCGGGTGAGATCTTACGAGCACTAATGCACCGGATCCCATCAGAACTCCGAAGTTAAGCGTGCTTGGGCGAGAGCAGTACTAGGATGGGTGACACACACCCCTGGAAAGTCCTCGTGTTGCACCCTTTTTCGTGTTTTTCTATTTTTGATTACTTGTTGACAGACGATTTTCGGCTCAAATCATCTGAATCTCGATCGGGACCAGATAAGACATGTGAAATGAAAGTAGCTCGGGCACTGCCGGATTTGGAAAAAATTGTAGGCTAATTTGATTGTAAACGGGCAAACGGACGAGACTCATTACTAAGCAATGAGCTGACGAGATTTTAGCCGAATTCCTTCTCTAAGACCCTCTATTTTGCGATTTACCGCTTCTGTTAAGCTTTCGTTTCCTCGAGAAATCCGCTTAGAAAGTTCGAAATTCGATTCCGGTTCCATTTTATCGTATCCCAGGCATAATAATAGCTTTACATTCGTAATTTCCTTCTTCTTATTATTTTTCTATTTTCTGGGAACATTTATCGATTTTTGTTGTCGTGAGCCGGTTCTGTGCGGAAGGGTATGACGCAGATTACTCCGGAGACGGTTAACTAATTAAAAACAATTATTTCGACTGTTTTATTCCTAATTTACGTAAACGATCGCGACACGAGGTCTTCCCAGGGAGGTCACCCATCCTACCTCTGCCATCGCGCCAGAACGCTTAACTTCGTGGTTATGATTGGGCGAGAGCAGTGCCGCGTGTTGTCCATCGCCGCCCGCTCCACACGTACTCGAGGGATATAAGAATAAACATCCCACTCAATGTCGGGTGCGATCTTACGAGCACTAATGCACCGGATCCCATCAGAACTCCGAAGTTAAGCGTGCTTGGGCGAGAGCAGTACTAGGATGGGTGACACCCTGGGAAGTCCTCGTGTTGCACCCTTTTTCGTGTTTTTCTATTTTTGATTACTTCTTGACAGACGATTTTCGGCTCAAATCATCTGAATCTCGATCGGGACCAGATAAAACATGTGAAATGAAAGTAGCTCGGGCACTGCCGGATTTGGACAAAATTGTAGGCTAATTTGATTGTAAACGGGAAAACGGACGAGACTCATTACTACGCAATGAGCTGACGAGATTTTAGCCGAATTCCTTCTCTAAAACCCTCTAATTTGCGATTTAACGCTTCTGTTAAGCTTTCGTTTCCTCGAGAAATCCGCTTAGGAAGTTCGAAATTCGATTCCGGTTCCATTTTATCGTATCCGAGGCATAATAATAGCTTTACATTCGTTATTTCCTTCTTCTTATTTTTTTTCTATTTTCTGGGAACATTTATCGATTTTTGTTGTCGTGAGCCGGTTCTGTGCGGAAGGGTATGACGCAGATTACTCCCGAGACGGTTAACTCATTAAAAACAATTATTTCGACTGTTTTATCCATAATTTACGTAAACGGTCGCGACACGAGGTCTTCCCAGGGAGGTCACCCATCCTAGCTTTGCCATCGCGCCAGAACGCTTAACTTCATGGTTATGATTGGGCGAGAGCAGTGCCGCGTGTTGTCCATCGCCGCCCGCTCCACACGTACTCGAGGGATATAAGAATAAACATCCCACTCAATGTTTGGTGCGATCATACCAGCACTAATGCACCGGATCCCATCAGAACTCCGAAGTTAAGCGTGCTCGGGCGAGGGCAGTACTAGGATGGGTGACACCCTGAGAAGTCCTCGTGTTGCACCATTTTTCGTGTTTTTCTATTTTTGATTACTTGTTGACAGACGATTTTCGGCTCAAATCATCTGAATCTCGATCGGGACCAGATAAGACATGTGAAATGAAAGTAGCTCGGGCACTGCCGGATTTGGACAAAATTGTAGGCTAATTTGCTTGTAAACGGGCAAACGGACGAGACTCATTACTACGCAATGAGCTGACGAGATTTAAGCCGAATTCCTTCTCTAAGACCCTCTAATTTGCGATTTACCGCTTCTGTTAAGCTTTCGTTTCCTCGAGAAATCCGCTTAGGAAGTTCAAAATTCGATTCCGGTTCCATTTTATCGTATCCCAGGCATAATGATAGCTTTACATTCGTTATTTCCTTCTTCTTATTTTTTTTTCTATTTTCTGGGAACATTTATCGATTTTTGTTGTCGTGAGCCGGTTCTGTGCGGAAGGGTATGACGCAGATTAATCCGGAGACGGTTAACTAATTTAAAACAATTATTTCGACTGTTTTATCCATAATTTACGTAAACGATTGCGACACGAGGTCTTCCCAGGGAGGTCACCCATACTACCTCTGCCATCGCGCCAGAACGCTTAACTTCGTGGTTATGATTGGGCGAAAGCCGTGCCGCGTGTTGTCCATCGCCGCCCGCTCCACACGTACTCGAGGGATATAAGAATAAACATCCCACTCAATGTTTGGTGCGATCATACCAGCACTAATGCACCGGATCCCATCAGAACTCCGAAGTTAAGTGTGCTCGGGCGAGGGCAGTACTAGGATGGGTGACCCCCTGGGAAGTCCTCGTGTTGCACCTTTTTTCGTGTTTTTCTATTTTTGATTACTTGTTGACAGACGATTTTCGGCTCAAATCATCTGAATCTCGATCGGGACCAGATAAAACATGTGAAATGAAAGTAGCTCGGGCACTGCCGGATTTGGACAAAATTGTAGGCTAATTTGATTGTAAACGGGAAAACGGACGAGACTCATTACTACGCAATGAGCTGACGAGATTTTAGCCGACTTCCTTCTCTAAGACCCTCTAATTTGCGATTTAACGCTTCTGTTAAGCTTCACCCTGGGAAGTCCTCGTATTGCACCCTTTTTCGTGTTTTTCTATTTTTGATTACTTGTTGACAGACGATTTTCGGCTCAAATCATCTGAATCTCGATCGGGACCAGATAAGACATGTGAAATGAAAGTAGCTCGGCCACTGCCGGATTTGGACAAAATTGTATGCTAATTTGATTGTAAACGGGCAAACGGACGAGACTCATTACTACACAATGAGCTGACGAGATTTTAGCCGAATTCCTTCTCTAAAACCCTCTAATTTGCGATTTAACGCTTCTGTTAAGCTTTCGTTTCCTCGAGAAATCCGCTTAGGAAGTTCGAAATTCGATTCCGGTTCCATTTTATCGTATCCGAGGCATAATAATAGCTTTACATTCGTTATTTCCTTCTTCTTATTTTTTTTTCTATTTTCTGGGAACATTTATCGATTTTTGTTGTCGTGAGCCGGTTCTGTGCGGAAGGGTATGACGCAGATTACTCCCGAGACGGTTAACTCATTAAAAACAATTATTTCGACTGTTTTATCCATAATTTACGTAAACGGTCGCGACACGAGGTCTACCCAGGGAGGTCACCCATCCTAGCTTTGCCATCGCGCCAGAACGCTTAACTTCATGGTTATGATTGGGCGAGAGCAGTGCCGCGTGTTGTCCATCGCCGCCCGCTCCACACGTACTCGAGGGATATAAGAATAAACATCCCACTCAATGTCGGGTGCGATCATACCAGCACTAATGCACCGGATCCCATCAGAACTCCGAAGTTAAGCGTGCTTGGGCGAGGGCAGTACTAGGATGGGTGACACCCTGAGAAGTCCTCGTGTTGCACCATTTTTCGTGTTTTTCTATTTTTGATTACTTGTTGACAGACGATTTTCGGCTCAAATCATCTGAATCTCGATCGGGACCAGATAAGACATGTGAAATGAAAGTAGCTCGGGCACTGCCGGATTTGGACAAAATTGTAGGCTAATTTGCTTGTAAACGGGCAAACGGACGAGACTCATTACTACGCAATGAGCTGACGAGATTTAAGCCGAATTCCTTCTCTAAGACCCTCTAATTTGCGATTTACCGCTTCTGTTAAGCTTTCATTTCCTCGAGAAATCTGCTTAGGAAGTTCGAAATTCGATTCCGGTTCCATTTTTTCGTATCCCAGGCATAATAATATCTTTACATTCGTTATTTCCTTCTTCTTATTTTTTTTTCTATTTTCTGGGAACATTTATCGATTTTTGTTGTCGTGAGCCGGTTCTGTGCGGAAGGGTATGACGCAGATTACTCCGGAGACGGTTAACTAATTAAAAACAATTATTTCGACTGTTTTATCCATAATTTACGCAAACGATCGCGACACGAGGTCTTCTCAGGGAGGTCACCCATCCAAGCTCTGCCATCGCGCCAGAACGCTTAACTTCATGGTTATGATTGGGCGAGAGCAGTGCCGCGTGTTGTCCATCGCCGCCCGCTCCACACGTACTCGAGGGATATAAGAATAAACATCCCACTCAATGTCGGGTGCGATCATACCAGCACTAATGCACCGGATCCCATCAGAACTCCGAAGTTAAGCGTGCTTGGGCGAGAGCAGTACAAGGATGGGTGACCCCCTGGGAGGTCCTCGTGTTGCACCCTTTTTCGTGTTTTTCTATTTTTGATTACTTGTTGACTGACGATTTTCGGCTCAAATCATCTGAATCTCGATCGGGACCAAATAAGACATGTGAAATGAAAGTAGCTCGGGCACTGCCGGATTTGGACAAAATTGTAGGCTAATTTGATTGTAAACGGGCAAACGGACGAGACTCATTACTACGCAATAAGCTGACGAGATTTTAGCCGAATTCCTTCTCTAAGACCCTCTAATTTGCGATTTACCGTTTCTGTTAAGCTTTCGTTTCCTCGAGAAATCCGCTTAGGAAGTTCGAAATTCGATTCCGGTTCCATTTTATCGTATCCGAGGCATAATAATAGCTTTACATTCGTTATTTCCTTCTTCTTATTTTTTTTTCTATTTTCTGGGAACATTTATCGATTTTTGTTGTCGTGAGCCGGTTCTGTGCGGAAGGGTATGACGAAAATTACTCCCGAGACGGTTAACTCATTAAAAACAATTATTTCGACTGTTTTATCCATAATTTACGTAAACGGTCGCGACACGAGGTCTTCCCAGGGAGGTCACCCATCCAAGCTCTGCCATCGCGCCAGAACGCTTAACTTCATGGTTATGATTGGGCGAGAGCAGTGCCGCGTGTTGTCCATCGCCGCCCGCTCCACACGTACTCGAGGGATATAAGAATAAACATCCCACTCATTGTCGGGTGCGATCATACCAGCACTAATGAACCGGATCTCATCAGAACTCCGAAGTTAAGCGTGCTTGGGTGAGAGCAGTACTAGGATGGGTGACCCCCTTGGAAGTCCTCGTGTTGCACTTTTTTTCGTATTTTTCTATTTTTGATTACTTGTTGACAGTCGTCTCAAATCATCTGAATCTCGATCGGGACCAAATAAGACATGTGAAATGAAAGTAGCTCGGGCACTGCCGGATTTGGACAAAATTGTAGGCTAATTTGATTGTAAACGGGCAAACGGACGAGACTCATTACTACGCAATGAGCTGACGAGATTTTAGCCGAATTCCTTCTCTAAGACCCTCTAATTTGCGATTTACCGCTTCTATTAAGCTTTCGTTTCCTCGAGAAATCCGCTTAGGAAGTTCGAAATTCGATTCCGGTTCCATTTTATCGTATCCCAGGCATAATAATAGCTTTACATTCGTTATTTCCTTCTTATTTTTTTTTCTATTTTCTGGGAACATTTATCGATTTTTGTTGTCGTGAGCCGGTTCTGTGCGGAAGGGTATGACGCAGATTACTCCCGAGACGGTTAACTCATTAAAAACAATTATTTCGACTGTTTTATCCATAATTTACGTAAACGGTCGCGACACGAGGTCTTCCCAGGGAGGTCACCCATCCAAGCTCTGCAATCGCGCCAGAACGCTTAACTTCATGGTTATGATTGGGCGAGAGCAGTGCCGCGTGTTGTCCATCGCCGCCCGCTCCACACGTACTCGAGGGATATAAGAATAAACATCCCACTCAATGTCGGGTGCGATCTTACGAGCACTAATGCACCGGATCCCATCAGAACTCCGAAGTTAAGCGTGCTTGGGCGAGAGCAGTACTAGGATGGGTGACACCCTGAGAAGTCCTCGTGTTGCACCCTTTTTCGTGTTTTTCTATTTTTGATTACTTGTTGACAGACGATTTTCGGCTCAAATCATCTGAATCTCGATCGGGACAAGATAAGACATGTGAAATGAAAGTAGCTCGGGCACTGCCGGATTTGGACAAAATTGTAGGCTAATTTGATTGTAAACGGGCAAACGGACGAGACTCATTACTACGCAATGAGCTGACGAGATTTAAGCCGAATTCCTTCTCTAAGACCCTCTAATTTGCGATTTAACGCTTCTGTTAAGCTTTCGTTTCCTCGAGAAATCCGCTTAGAAAGTTCGAAATTCGATTCCGATTCCATTTTATCGTATCCGAGGCATAATAATAGCTTTACATTCGTTATTTCCTTCTTCTTATTTTTTTTTTATTTTCTGGGAACATTTATCGATTTTTGTTGTCGTGAGCCGGTTCTGTGCGGAAGGGTATGACGCAGATTACTCCGGAGACGGTTAACTCATTAAAAACAATTATTTCGACTGTTTTATCCATAATTTACGTAAACGGTCGCGACACGAGGTCTTCCCAGGGAGGTCACCCATCCAAGCTCTGCCATCGCGCCAGAACGCTTAACTTCATGGTTATGATTGGGCGAGAGCAGTGCCGCGTGTTGTCCATCGCCGCCCGCTCCACACGTACTCGAGGGATATAAGAATAAACATCCCACTCAATGTCGGGTGCGATCTTACGAGCACTAATGCACCGGATCCCATCAGAACTCCGAAGTTAAGCGTGCTTGGGCGAGAGCAGTACTAGGATGGGTGACACCCTGAGAAGTCCTCGTGTTGCACCCTTTTTCGTGTTTTTCTATTTTTGATTACTTGTTGACAGACGATTTTCGGCTCAAATCATCTGAATCTCGATCGGGACAAGATAAGACATGTGAAATGAAAGTAGCTCGGGCACTGCCGGATTTGGACAAAATTGTAGGCTAATTTGATTGTAAACGGGCAAACGGACGAGACTCATTACTACGCAATGAGCTGACGAGATTTAAGCCGAATTCCTTCTCTAAGACCCTCTAATTTGCGATTTACCGCTTCTGTTAAGCTTTCATTTCATCGAGAAATCCGCTTAGGAAGTTCGAAATTCGATTCCGGTTCCATTTTATCGTATCCCAGGCATAATAATAGCTTTACATTCGTTATTTCCTTCTTCTTATTTTTTTTTCTATTTTCTGGGATCATTTATCGATTTTTGTTGTCGTGAGCCGGTTCTGTGCGGAAGGGTATGACGCAGATTAATCCGGAGACGGTTAACTAATTTAAAACAATTCTTTCGACTGTTTTATTCATAATTTACGTAAACGATCGCGACACGAGGTTTTCCCAGGGAGGTCACCCATACTACCTCTGCCATCGCGCCAGAACGCTTAACTTCGTGGTTATGATTGGGCGAAAGCAGTGCCGCGTGTTGTCCATCGCCGCCCGCTCCACACGTACTCGAGAGATATAAGAATAAACATCCCACTCAATGTCTGGTGCGATCATACCAGCACTAATGCACCGGATCCCATCAGAACTCCGAAGTTAATTGTGCTCGGGCGAGGGCAGTACTAGGATGGGTGACCCCCTGGGAAGTCCTCGTGTTGCACCTTTTTTCGTGTTTTTCTATTTTTGATTACTTGTTGACAGACGATTTTCGGCTCAAATCATCTGAATCTCGATCGGGACCAGATAAAACATGTGAAATGAAAGTAGCTCGGGCACTGCCGGATTTGGACAAAATTGTAGGCTAATTTGATTGTAAACTGGCAAACGGACGAGACTCATTACTACGCAATGAGCTGACGAGATTTTAGCCGAATTCCTTCTCTAAGACCCTCTAATTTGCGATTTAACGCTTCTGTTAAGCTTCACCCTGGGAAGTCCTCTTGTTGCACCCTTTTTCGTGTTTTACTATTTTTGATTACTTGTTGACAGACGATTTTCGGCTCAAATCATCTGAATCTCGATCGGGACCAGATAAGACATGTGAAATGAAAGTAGCTCGGCCACTGCCGGATTTGGACAAAATTGTAGGCTAATTTGATTGTAAACGGGCAAACAGGACGAGACTCATTACTACGCAATGAGCTGACGAGATTTTAGCCGAATTCCTTCTCTAAGACCCTCTAATTTGCGATTTAACGCTTCTGTTAAGCTTCACCCTGGGAAGTCCTCGTGTTGCACCCTTTTTCGTGTTTTTCTATTTTTGATTACTTGTTGACAGACGATTTTCGGCTCAAATCATCTGAATCTCGATCGGGACCAGATAAGACATGTGAAATGAAAGTAGCTCGGCCACTGCCGGATTTGGACAAAATTGTATGCTAATTTGATTGTAAACGGGCAAACGGACGAGACTCATTACTACGCAATGAGCTGACGAGATTTTAGCCGAATTCCTTCTCTAAGACCCTCTAATTTGCGATTTAACGCTTCTGTTAAGCTTTCGTTTCCTCGAGAAATCCGCTTAGGAAGTTCGAAATTCGATTCCGGTTCCATTTTATCGTATCCGAGGCATAATAATAGCTTTACATTCGTTATTTCCTTCTTCTTATTTTTTTTTCTATTTTCTGGGAACATTTATCGATTTTTGTTGTCGTGAGCCGGTTCTGTGCGGAAGGGTATGACGCAGATTACTCCCGAGACGGTTAACTCATTAAAAACAATTATTTCGACTGTTTTATCCATAATTTACGTAAACGGTCGCGACACGAGGTCTTCCCAGGGAGGTCACCCATCCTAGCTCTGCCATCGCGCCAGAACGCTTAACTTCATGGTTATGATTGGGCGAGAGCAGTGCCGCGTGTTGTCCATCGCCGCTTGCTCCACACGTACTCGAGGGATATAAGAATAAACATCCCACTCAATGTCGGGTGCGATCATACCAGCACTAATGCCATGGATCCCATCAGAACTCCGAAGTTAAGCGTGCTTGGACGAGAGCAGTACTAGGATCGGTGACCTCCTGTGAAGTCCTCGTGTTGCACCCTTTTTCTTGTTTTTCTATTTTTGATTACTTGTTGACAGACGATTTTCGGCTCAAATCATCTGAATCTCGATCGAGACCAGATAAGACATGTGAAATGAAAGTAGCTCGGGCACTGCCGGATTTGGACAAAATTGTAGGCTAATTTGATTGTAAACGGGCAAACGGACGAGACACATTACTACGCAATGAGCTGACGAGATTTTAGCCGAAATCCTTCTCTAAGACCCTCTAATTTGCGATTTACCTCTTCTCTTAAGCTTTCGTTTCCTCTAGAAATCCTCTTAGGAAGTTCGAAATTCGATTCCGGTTCCATTTTATCGTATACCAAGCATAATAATAGCTTTACATTCGTTATTTCCTTCTTCTTATTTTTTTTTCTATTTTCTGGGAACATTTATCGATTTTTGTTGTCGTGAGCCGGTTCTGTGCGGATGGGTATGACGCAGATTACTCCGGAGACGGTTAACTCATTAAAAACAATTATTTCGACTGTTTTAACCATAATTTACGTAACCGGTCGCGGCATGAGGTCTCTCCAGGGAGGTCACCCATCCTAGCTCTGCCATCGCGCCAGAACGCTTAACTTCATGGTTATGATTGGGCGAGAGCAGTGCCGCGTGTTGTCCATCGCCGCCCGCTCCACACGTACTCGAGGGATATTAGAATAAACATCCCACTCAATGTCGGGTGCGATCATACCAGCAATAATGCACCGGATCCCAACAGAACTCCGAAGTTAAGCGTGCTTGGGCAAGAGCAGTACTAGGATGGGTGACCCCCTGGAAAGTCCTCGTGTTGCACCCTTTATCGTGTTTTTCTATTTTTGATTACTTGTTGACAAACGATTTTCGGCTCAAATCATCTGAATCTCGATCGGGACCAGATAAGACATGTGAAATGAAAGTAGCTCGGGCACTGCCGGATTTGGACAAAATTGTAGGCTAATTTGATTGTAAACGGGTAAACGGACGAGACTCATTACTACGCAATGAGCTGTCGAGATTTTAGACGAATTCCTTCTCTAAACCCTCTAATTTGCGATTTACCGCTTCTGTTAAGCTTTCGCTTCCTCGAAAAATCCGCTTAGGAAGTTCGAAATTCGATTCCAGTTCCATTTTATCGTATCCCAGGCATAATAATAGCTTTACATCGTTATTTACCCCTAGGTTGTCCTCGTGTTTCACCCCTTTTCGTGTTTTTCTATTTTTGATTACTTGTTGACAGACGATTTTCGGCTCAAATCATCTGAATCTCGATCGGGACCAGATAAGACATGTGAAATGAAAGTAGCTCGGGCACTGCCGGATTTGGACAAAATTGTGGGCTAATTTGATTGTAAACGGGCAACGGACGAGATTCATTACTACGCAATGAGCTGACGAGATTTTAGCCGAATTTCTTCTCTAAGACCCTCTAATTTGCGATTTACCGCTTCTATTAAGCTTCGTTTCCTCGAGAAATCCGCTTAGGAAGTTCGAAATTCGATTCCGGTTCCATTTTATCGTATCCCAGGCATAATAATAGCTTTACATTCGTTATTTCCTTCTTCTTATTTTTTTTTCTATTTTCTGGGAACGTTTATCGATTTTTGTTGTCGTGAGCCGGTTCTGTGCGGAAGGGTATGACGCAGATTACTCCGGAGAAGGTTAACTCATTAAAAACAATTATTTCAACTGTTTTATCCATAATTCACGTAAACGATCACGACACGAGGTCTTCCCAGGGAGGTCACCCATCCTACCTCTGCCATCGCGCCAGAACGCTTAACTTCATGGTTATGATTGGGCGAGAGCAGTGCCGCGTGTTGTCCATCGCCGCCCGCTCCACACGTACCCGAGGGATATAAGAATAAACATCCCACTCAATGTCGGGTGCGATCATACCAGCACTAATGCATCGGATCCCATCAGAACTCCGAAGTTTAGCGTGCTTGGGCGAGAGCAGTACCAGGGTGGGTGACCCCGTGGGAAGTCCTCGTGTTGAACCCTTTTTCGTGTTTTTCTATTTTTGATTACTTGTTGACAGACGATTTTCGGCTCAAATGATCTGAATCTCGATCGGTACCAGATAAGACATGTGAAATAAAAGTAGCTCGGGCACTGCCGGATTTGGACAAAATTGTAGGCTAATTTGATTGTAAACGGGCAAACGGACGAGACTTATTTCTACGCAATGAGCTGACGAGATTTTAGCCGAATTCCTTCTCTAAGACCCTCTAATTTGCGATTTACCGCTTCTGTTAAGCTTTCGTTTCCTCGAGAAATCTGCTTAGGAAGTTCGAAATTCGATTCTGGTTCCATTTTATCGTATCCCAGGCATAATAATAGCTTTACATTCGTTATTTCCTTCTTCTTATTTTTTTTCTATTTTCTAGGAACATTTATCGATTTTTGTTGTCGTGAGCCGGTTCTGTGCGGAAGGGTATGACGCAGATTACTCCGGAGACGGTTAACTCATTAAAAACAATTATTTCGACTGTTTTATCCATAATTTACGTAAACGGTCGCGACACGAGGTCTTCCCAGGGAGGTCACCCATCCTACCTCTGCCATCGCGCCAGAACGCTTAACTTCTTGGTTATGATTGGGCGAGAGCAGTGCCGCGTGTTGTCCATCGCCGCCCGCTCCACACGTACTCGAGGGATATAAGAATAAACATCCCACTCAATGTCGGGTGCGATCATACCAGCACTAATGCCATGGATCCCATCAGAACTCCGAAGTTAAGCGTGCTTGGACGAGAGCAGTACTAGAATGGGTGACCCCCTAGGAAGTCCTCGTGTTGCACCCTTTTTCGTGTTTTTCTATTTTTGATTACTTGTTGACAGACGATTTTCGGCTCAAATCATCTGAATCTCGATCGGGACCAGATAAGACATGTGAAATGAAAGTAGCTCGGGCGCTGCCAGATTTGGACAAAATTGTAGGCTAATTTGATTGTAAACGGGAAAACGGACGAGACTCATTACTACGCAATGAGCTGACGAGATTTTAGCCGAATTCCTTCTCTAAGACCCTCTAATTTGCGATTAAACGCTTCTGTTAAGCTTTCGTTTCCTCGAGAAATCCGCTTAGGAAGTTCGAAATTCGATTCCGGTTCCATTTTATCGTATCCCAGGCATAATAATAGATTTACATTCGTTATTTCCTTCTTCTTATTTTTTTTTCTATTTTCTAGGAACATTTATCGATTTTTGTTGTCGTGAGCCGGTTTTGTGCGGAAGGGTATGACGCAGATTACTCCGGAGACGGTTAACTCATTAAAAACAATTATTTCGACTGTTTTATCCATAATTTACGTAAACGGTCGCGACACGAGGTCTTCCCAGGGAGGTCACCCATCCTACCTCTGCCATCGCGCCAGAACGCTTAACTTCATGGTTATGATTGGGCGAGAGCAGTGCCGCGTGTTGTCCATCGCCGCCCGCTCCACACGTACTCGAGGGATATAAGAATAAACATCCCACTCAATGTCGGGTGCGATCATACCAGCACTAATGCCATGGATCCCATCAGAACTCCGAAGTTAAGCGTGCTTGGGCGAGAGCAGTACTAGAATGGGTGACCCCCTAGGAAGTCCTCGTGTTGCACCCCTTTCGTGTTTTTCTATTTTGATTACTTGTTGACAGACGATTTTCGGCTCAAATCATCTGAATCTCGATCGGGACCAGATAAGACATGTGAAATGAAAGTAGCTCGGGCACTGCCGGATTTGGACAAAATTGTAGGCTAATTTGATTGTAAACGGGCAAACGGACGAGACTCATTACTACGCAATGAGCTGACGAGATTTTAGCCGAATTCCTTCTCTAAAACCCTCGAAATTGCGATTTACCGCTTCTGTTAAGCTTTCGTTTCCTCGAGAAATCCACTTAGGAAGTTCGAAATTCGATTCCGGTTCCTTTTTATCGTATCTCAGGCATAATAATAGCTTTACATTCTTTATTTCCTTCTTCTTATTTTTTTTTCTATTTTAAGGGAACATTTATCGATTTTTGTTGTCGTTAGCCGGTTTTGTGCGGAAGGGTATGACGCAGATTACTCCGGAGACGGTTAACTCATTAAAAACAATTATTTCGACTGTTTTATCCATAATTTACGTAAACGGTCGCGACACGAGGTCTTCCCAGGGAGGTCACCCATCCAAGCTCTGCCATCGCGCCAGAACGCTTAACTTCATGGTTATGATTGGGCGAGAGCAGTGCCGCGTGTTGTCCATCGCCGCCCGCTCCACACGTACTCGAGGGATATAAGAATAAACATCCCACTCAATGTCGGGTGCGATCATTACGAGCACTAATGCACCGGATCCCATCAGAACTCCGAAGTTAAGCGTGCTTGGGCGAGAGCAGTACTAGGATGGGTGACACCCTGAGAAGTCCTCGTGTTGCACCCTTTTCGTGTTTTTCTATTTTTGATTACTTGTTGACAGACGATTTTCGGCTCAAATCATCTGAATCTCGATCGGGACAAGATAAGACATGTGAAATGAAAGTAGCTCGGGCACTGCCGGATTTGGACAAAATTGTAGGCTAATTTGATTGTAAACGGGCAAACGGACGAGACTCATTACTACGCAATGAGCTGACGAGATTTAAGCCGAATTCCTTCTCTAAGACCCCTCTAATTTGCGATTTACCGCTTCTGTTAAGCTTTCATTTCATCGAGAAATCCGCTTAGGAAGTTCGAAATTCGATTCCGGTTCCATTTTATCGTATCCCAGGCATAATAATAGCTTTACATTCGTTATTTCCTTCTTCTTATTTTTTTTTCTATTTTCTGGGAACATTTATCGATTTTTGTTGTCGTGAGCCGGTTCTGTGCGGAAGGGTATGACGCAGATTACTCCGGAGACGGTTAACTCATTTAAAACAATTATTTCGACTGTTTTATCCATATTTACGTAAACGATCGCGACACGAGGTCTTCCCAGGGAGGTCACCCATCCTAGCTCTGCCATCGCGCCAGAACGCTTAACTTCATGGTTATGATTGGGCGAAGAGCAGTGCCGCGTGTTGTCCATCGCCGCCCGCTCCACACGTACTCGAGGGATATAAGAATAAACATCCCACTCAATGTCTGGTGCGATCATACCAGCACTAATGCACCGGATCCCATCAGAACTCCGAAGTTAATCGTGCTTGGGCGAGAGCAGTACTAGGATGGGTGACCCCCTGGGAAGTCCTCGTGTTGCACCTTTTTTCGTGTTTTTCTATTTTTGATTACTTGTTGACAGACGATTTTCGGCTCAAATCATCTGAATCTCGATCGGGACCAGATAAAACATGTGAAATGAAAGTAGCTCGGGCACTGCCGGATTTGGACAAAATTGTAGGCTAATTTGATTGTAAACTGGCAACGGACGAGACTCATTACTACGCAATGAGCTGACGAGATTTTAGCCGAATTCCTTCTCTAAGACCCTCTAATTTGCGATTTAACGCTTCTGTTAAGCTTCACCCTGGGAAGTCCTCTTGTTGCACCCTTTTTCGTGTTTTTCTATTTTTGATTACTTGTTGACAGACGATTTTCGGCTCAAATCATCTGAATCTCGATCGGGACCAGATAAGACATGTGAAATGAAAGTAGCTCGGCCACTGCCGGATTTGGACAAAATTGTAGGCTAATTTGATTGTAAACGGGCAAACAGACGAGACTCATTACTACGCAATGAGCTGACGAGATTTTAGCCGAATTCCTTCTCTAAGACCCTCTAATTTGCGATTAACGCTTCTGTTAAGCTTCACCCTGGGAAGTCCTCGTGTTGCACCCTTTTTGTGTTTTCTATTTTTGATTACTTGTTGACAGACGATTTTCGGCTCAAATCATCTGAATCTCGATCGGGACCAGATAAGACATGTGAAATGAAAGTAGCTCGGCCACTGCCGGATTTGGACAAAATTGTATGCTAATTTGATTGTAAACGGGCAAACGGACGAGACTCATTACTACGCAATGAGCTGACGAGATTTTAGCCGAATTCCTTCTCTAAGACCCTCTAATTTGCGATTTAACGCTTCTGTTAAGCTTTCGTTCCTCGAGAAATCCGCTTAGGAAGTTCGAAATTCGATTCCGATTCCATTTTATCGTATCCGAGGCATAATAATAGCTTTACATTCGTTATTTCCTTCTTCTTATTTTTTTTTCTATTTTCTGGGAACATTTATCGATTTTTGTTGTCGTGAGCCGGTTCTGTGCGGAAGGGTATGACGCAGATTACTCCGAGACGGTTAACTCATTAAAAACAATTATTTCGACTGTTTTATCCATAATTTACGTAAACGGTCGCGACACGAGGTCTTCCCAGGGAGGTCACCCATCCTAGCTCTGCCATCGCGCCAGAACGCTTAACTTCATGGTTATGATTGGGCGAGAGCAGTGCCGCGTGTTGTCCATCGCCGCCTTGCTCCACACGTACTCGAGGGATATAAGAATAAACATCCCACTCAATGTCGGGTGCGATCATACCAGCACTAATGCCATGGATCCCATCAGAACTCCGAAGTTAAGCGTGCTTGGACGAGAGCAGTACTAGGATCGGTGACCTCCTGTGAAGTCCTCGTGTTGCACCCTTTTTCTTGTTTTTCTATTTTTGATTACTTGTTGACAGACGATTTTCGGCTCAAATCATCTGAATCTCGATCGAGACCAGATAAGACATGTGAAATGAAAGTAGCTCGGGCACTGCCGGATTTGGACAAAATTGTAGGCTAATTTGATTGTAACGGGGCAAACGGACGAGACACATTACTACGCAATGAGCTGACGAGATTTTAGCCGAAATCCTTCTCTAAGACCCTCTAATTTGCGATTTACCTCTTCTCTTAAGCTTTCGTTCCTCTAGAAATCCTCTTAGGAAGTTCGAAATTCGATTCCGGTTCCATTTTATCGTATACCAAGCATAATAATAGCTTTACATTCGTTTATTTCCTTCTTCTTATTTTTTTTTCTATTTTCTGGGAACATTTATCGATTTTTGTTGTCGTGAGCCGGTTCTGTGCGGATGGGTATGACGCAGATTACTCCGGAGACGGTTAACTCATTAAAAACAATTATTTCGACTGTTTTAACCATAATTTACGTAACCGGTCGCGGCATGAGGTCTCTCCAGGGAAGTCACCCATCCTAGCTCTGCCATCGCGCCAGAACGCTTAACTTCATGGTTATGATTGGGCGAGAGCAGTGCCGCGTGTTGTCCATCGCCGCCCGCTCCACACGTACTCGAGGGATATTAGAATAAACATCCCACTCAATGTCGGGTGCGATCATACCAGCAATAATGCACCGGATCCCAACAGAACTCCGAAGTTAAGCGTGCTTGGGCAAGAGCAGTACTAGGATGGGTGACCCCCTGGAAAGTCCTCGTGTTGCACCCTTTATCGTGTTTTTCTATTTTTGATTACTTGTTGACAAACGATTTTCGGCTCAAATCATCTGAATCTCGATCGGGACCAGATAAGACATGTGAAATGAAAGTAGCTCGGGCACTGCCGGATTTGGACAAAATTGTAGGCTAATTTGATTGTAAACGGGTAACGGACGAGACTCATTACTACGCAATGAGCTGTCGAGATTTTAGACGAATTCCTTCTCTAAACCCTCTAATTGCGATTTACCGCTTCTGTTAAGCTTTCGCTTCCTCGAAAAATCCGCTTAGGAAGTTCGAAATTCGATTCCAGTTCCATTTTATCGTACTCCCAGGCATAATAATAGCTTTACATCGTTATTTACCCCTAGGTTGTCCTCGTGTTTCACCCCTTTTCGTGTTTTTTCTATTTTGATTACTTGTTGACAGACGATTTTCGGCTCAAATCATCTGAATCTCGATCGGGACCAGATAAGACATGTGAAATGAAAGTAGCTCGGGCACTGCCGGATTTGGACAAAATTGTGGGCTAATTTGATTGTAAACGGGCAACGGACGAGATTCATTACTACGCAATGAGCTGACGAGATTTTAGCCGAATTTCTTCTCTAAGACCCTCTAATTTGCGATTTACCGCTTCTATTAAGCTTTCGTTTCCTCGAGAAATCCGCTTAGGAAGTTCGAAATTCGATTCCGGTTCCATTTTATCGTATCCCTGGCATAATAATAGCTTTACATATGTTATTTCCTTCTTCTTATTTTTTTTTCTATTTTCTGGGAACGTTTATCGATTTTTGTTGTCGTGAGCCGGTTCTGTGCGGAAGGGTATGACGCAGATTACTCCGGAGAAGGTTAACTCATTAAAAACAATTATTTCAACTGTTTTATCCATAATTCACGTAACGATCACGACACGAGGTCTTCCCAGGGAGGTCACCCATCCTACCTCTGCCATCGCGCCAGAACGCTTAACTTCATGGTTATGATTGGGCGAGAGCAGTGCCGCGTGTTGTCCATCGCCGCCCGCTCCACACGTACCCGAGGGATATAAGAATAAACATCCCACTCAATGTCGGGTGCGATCATACCAGCACTAATGCATCGGATCCCATCAGAACTCCGAAGTTTAGCGTGCTTGGGCGAGAGCAGTACCAGGGTGGGTGACCCCGTGGGAAGTCCTCGTGTTGAACCCTTTTTCGTGTTTTTCTATTTTTGATTACTTGTTGACAGACGATTTTCGGCTCAAATGATCTGAATCTCGATCGGTACCAGATAAGACATGTGAAATAAAAGTAGCTCGGGCACTGCCGGATTTGGACAAAATTGTAGGCTAATTTGATTGTAAACGGGCAAACGGACGAGACTTATTTCTACGCAATGAGCTGACGAGATTTTAGCCGAATTCCTTCTCTAAGACCCTCTAATTTGCGATTTACCGCTTCTGTTAAGCTTTCGTTTCCTCGAGAAATCTGCTTAGGAAGTTCGAAATTCGATTCTGGTTCCATTTTATCGTATCCCAGGCATAATAATAGCTTTACATTTGTTATTTCCTTCTTCTTATTTTTTTTCTATTTTCTAGGAACATTTATCGATTTTTGTAGTCGTGAGCCGGTTCTGTGCGGAAGGGTCTGACGCAGATACTCCGGAGACGGTTAACTCATTAAAACAATTATTTCGACTGTTTTATCCATAATTTACGTAAACGGTCGCGACACGAGGTCTTCCCAGGGAGGTCACCCATCCTACCTCTGCCATCGCGCCAGAACGCTTAACTTCTTGGTTATGATTGGGCGAGAGCAGTGCCGCGTGTTGTCCATCGCCGCCGCTCCACACGTACTCGAGGGATATAAGAATAAACATCCACTCAATGTCGGGTGCGATCATACCAGCACTAATGCACCGGATCCCATCAGAACTCCGAAGTAAGCGTGCTTGGGCGAGAGCAGTACTAGAATGGGTGACCCCCTGGGAAGTCCTCGTGTTGCACCTCTTTTCGTGTTTTTCTATTTTTGATTACTTGTTGACAGACGATTTCGGCTCCAATCATCTGATCTCGATCGGGACCAGATAAGACATGTGAATGAAAGTAGCTCGGGCCTGCCAGGATTTGGACAAAATTGTAGGCTAATTTGATTGTAAACGGGGCAAACTGACGAGACTCATTACTACGCAATGAGCTGACGAGATTTTAGCCGAATTCCTTCTCTAAGACCCTCTAATTTGCGATTTAACCCGCTTCTGTTTAAGCTTTCGTTTCCTCGAGAAATCCGCTTAGGAAGTTCGAAATTCGATTCCGGTTCCATTTTATCGTATCCCAGGCATAATAATAGCTTTACATTCGTTATTTCCTTCTTCTTATTTTTTTTTCTATTTTCTAGGAACATTTATCGATTTTTGTTGTCGTGAGCCGGTTTCTGTGCGGAAGGGTATGACGCAGATTACTCCGGAGACGGTTAACTCATTAAAAACAATTATTTCGACTGTTTTATCCATAATTTACGTAAACGGTCGCGACACGAGGTCTTCCCAGGGAGGTCACCCATCCTACCTCTGCCATCGCGCCAGAACGCTAACTTCATGGTTATGATTGGGCGAGAGCAGTGCCGCGTGTTGTCCATCGCCGCCCGCTCCACACGTACTCGAGGGATATAAGAATAAACATCCCACTCAATGTCGGGTGCGATCATACCAGCACTAATGCCATGGATCCCATCAGAACTCCGAAGGTTAAGCGTGCTTGGGCCGAGAGCAGTACTAGAATGGGTGACCCCTAGGGAAGTCCTCGTGTTGCACCCCTTTTCGTGTTTTTCTATTTTTGATTACTTGTTGACAGACGATTTTCGGCCTCAAATCATTGAATCTCGATCGGGACCAGATAAGACATGTGAAATGAAAGTAGCTCGGGCACTGCCGGATTTGGACCAAAATTGTAGGCTAATTTGATTGTAACGTGCAAACGGACGAGACTCATGCTACGCAATGAGCTGACAAGATTTTAGCCAAATTCCTACTCTAAGACCCTCTAATTTGCGATTTACCGCTTCTGTTAAGCTTTCGTTTCCTCGAGAAATCCGCTTAGAAAGTTCGAAATTCGATTCCGGTTCCATTTTATCGTATTCCAGGCATAATAATAGCTTTACATTCGTTAATTCCTTCTTCTTATTTTTTTTCTATTTTCTGGGAACATTTATCGATTTTTGTTGTCGTGAGCCGGTTCTGTGCGGAAGGGTATGACGCTGATTACTCTGGAGACGGTTAACTCAATAAAAACAATTATTTCGACTGTTTTATCCATAATTTACGTATTATTTCGACTGTTTTATCAATAATTTACGTAAACGTTCGCGACACGAGGTCTTCCCAGGGAGGTCACCCATCCTAGCTCTGCCATCGCCCCAGAACGCTTAACTTCATGGTTATGATTGGGCGAGAGCAGTGCCGCGTGTTGTCCATCGCCGCCCGCTCCACACGTACTCGAGGGATATAAGAATAAACATCCCACTCAATGTTGGGTGTGATCATACCAGCACTAATGCACCGGATCCCATCAGAACTCCGAAGTTAAGCGTGCTTGGGCGAGAGCAATACTAGGATGGGTGGCCCCCTGGGAAATTCTCGTGTTGCACCCTTTTTCGTGTTTTTCTATTTTTGATTACTTGTAGATAGACGATTTTCGGCTCAAATAATCTGAATCTCGATCGGGACCAGATAAGACATGTGAAATGAAAGTAGCTCGGGCACTGCCGAATTTGGACAAAATGTAGGCTAATTTGATTATAAAAGGTCAAACAGACGAGACTCATTTCACGCAATGATCTGACTAGATTTTAGTCGAATTCTTCTCTAAGACCCTCTAATTTGCGATTTACCGCTTCTGTTAAGCTTTCGTTTCATCAAGAAATCCTGCTTAGGAAGTTCGAAATTCGATTCCGGTTCCATTTTATTGTATCCCAGGCATAATAATAGCTTTACATTCGTTATTTCCTTCTTCTTATTTTTTTTCTATTTTCTGGGAACATTTATCGATTTTTGTTGTCGTGAGCCGGTTCTGTGCAGAAGGGTATGACGCAGATACTCCGAAGACGGTTAACTCATTAAAAACAATTATTTCGACTGTTTTATCCATAATTTACGTAAACGATCCCGACACGAGGTCTTCCCAGGAGGCACCCATCCTAGCTCTGCCATCGCGCCAGAACGCTTAACTTCATGGTTATGATTGGACGAGAGCAGTGCCGCGTGTTGTCCATCGCCGCCCGCTCCACACGTACTCGAGGGATATAAGACTAAACATCCCACTCAATGTCGGGTGCGATCATACCAGCCCTAATGCACCGGATCCCATCAGAATCTGAAGTTAAGCGTGCTTGGGCGAGAGCAGTACTAGGATGGGTGACACCCTGGGAAGTCCTCGTGTTGCACCCCTTTTCGTGTTTTTCTATTTTTAATTACTTGTTGACAGACGATTTTGGGATCAAATAATCTGAATCTCGATTGGGACCAGATAAGACATGTGAAATGAAAGTAGCTCGGGCACTGCCGGATTTGGACAAAATTATAGGCTAATTTGATTGTAAATGGGCAAACGGACGAAACTTATTACTACGCAATGAGCTAACGAGATTTTAGCCGAATTCCTTCTCTAAGACCCTATAATTTGCGATTTACCGCTTCTGTTAAGCTTTCGTTTCCTCGAGAAATCCGCTTAGGAAGTTCGAAATTTGATTCCGGTTCCATTTTATCGTATCCCAGGCGTTAATAATAGCTTTACATTCGTTATTTTCTTCTTCTTATTTTTTTCTATTTTCTGGGAACATTTATCGATTTTTGTTGCCGTGAGCCGGTTCTGTGCGGAAGGGTATGACGCAGATTACTCCGGAGACAGTTAACTCATTAAAAACAATTCTTTCGACTGTTTTATCCCTAATATACGTAAACGGTCGCGACACGAGACTTCCCAGGGAGGTTACCCATCCTAGCTCTGCCATCGCGCCAGAACACTTAACTTAATGGTTTGATTGGGCGAGCAGTAGTGCGGTGTTGTCCATCGGCGCACTTCTCCACACGTCTACTTTGGGAGATAAGAATAAACATACACTCAATGTCCGGTGCGATCATACCCAGCACAATTCACCGGATCCCATCAGAACTCCGAAGTTAAGCGTGCTTGGGCAGAGGAGCAGTACTAGGAATGGGTGACCCCCTGGGAAGTCCTCGTGTCTGCACCTCTTTTCGTGTTTTTTCTATTTTGATTACTTGTTGACAGACGATTGTCGGCTCAAATCATCTGAATCTCGATAGGGACCAGATAAGACATGTGAAATGAAAGTAGCTCGGGCACTGCCGGATTTGGGACAAAATTGTAGGCTAATTTGATTGTAAATGGGCAAACGGACGAGACTTATTACTACGCAATGAGCTGACGAGATTTTAGCCGAATTCCTTCCTTAAACCCTCGAATTTGCGATTACCGCTTCTGTTAAGCTTTCGTTTCCTCGAGAAATCCGCTTAGGGAAGTTCGAAATTCGATTCCGGTTCTATTTTATCGTATCTCAGGCATAATAATAGCTTTACATTCTTTATTTCCTTCTTCTTATTTTTTTTTTCTATTTTATGGGAATATTTATCGATTTTTGTTGTCGTTAGCCGGTTCTGTGCGGAAGGGTATGACGCAGATTACTCCGGAGACGGTTAACTCATTAAAAACAATTATTTCGACTGTTTTATCCATAATTTACGTAAACGGTCACGACACGAGGTCTTCCCAGGGAGGTCACCCATCCTACCTCTGCCATCGCGCTTGAACGCTTAACTTCTTGGTTATGATTGGGCGAGAGCAGTGCCGCGTGTTGTCCATCGCCGCCTGCTCCACACGTACTCGAGGGATATAAGAATAAACATCCCACTCAATGTCGGGTGCGATCATATCAGCACTAAGCCACCGGATCCCATCAGAACTCCGAAGTTAAGCGTGCTTGGGCGGAGAGCAGTACTAGGATGGATGACCCCCAGGGAAGTCCTCGTGTTTCACCCTTTTCGTGTTTTTCTATTTTTGATTACTTGTTGACAGACGATTTTCGGATCAAATCATCTGAATCTCGATCGAGACAAGATAAGACATGTGAAATGAAAGTAGCTCGGGCACTGCCGGATTTGGACAAAATTGTAGGCTAATTTGATTGTAAACGGGCAAACGGACGAAACTCATTACTACGCAATGAGCTGACGAGATTTTAGCCGAATTCCTTCTCTAAGACCTCTAATTTGCGATTTACCGCTTCTTTTATAGCTTTCGTTTCCTCCAGAAATCCGCTTAGGAAGTTCGAATTCGATTCCGGTTCCTTTTATCGTATTCCCAGGCATAATAATAGCTTTACATTCGTTATTTCCTTCTTCTTATTTTTTTTCTATTTTCTGGGAACATTTATCGATTTGTGTGTTGTCGTGAGCCGGTTCTGTGCGGAAGGGTATGACGCAGATTACTCCGGAGACGGTTAACTCATTAAAAAACAATTATTTCGACTGTTTTATCCATAATTCCGTAAACGATCGCGACACAAGGTCTTCCATGGGAGGTCACCCATCCTACCTCTGCCATCGCGCCAGAACGCTTAACTTCATGGTTATGATTGGCGAGAGCAGCGCCGCGTGTTGTCCATCGCCGCCCGCTTCCACACGTACTCGAGGGATATAAGAATAAACATCCCCACTCAATGTCGGGTGCGATCATACTAGCATTAATGCACCGTATCCTATCAGAACTCCGAAGTTAAGCGTGCTTGGGCGAGAGCAGTACTAGGATGGGTGACCCGGTCCCATGGGAAGTCCTCGTGTTGTTCCTTTTTCGGTTTTTTCTATTTTTGATTACTTGTTGACAGACGATTTTCGGCTCAAATCATCTGAATCTCGATCGGGACCAGATAAGACCTGTGAAATGAAAGTAGCTCGGGCACGGCCGGATTTGGACAAAATTGTAGGCTAATTTGATTGAAAACGGGCAAACGGACGAGACTCATGCTACGCAATGATTGCTGACAAGATTTTAGCCGAATGTCTTCTCTAAGGACCCTCTAATTTGCGATTTACGCTTATGTTAAGCTTTCGTTTCATCATGAACATCAGCTTAGGAAGTTCGAAATTCGAATTCCGGTTCCATTTTATGTATCCCAGGCATAATAATAGCTTTACATTCGTTATTTCCTTCTTCTAATTTTTTTTTCTATTTTCTGGGAACATTTATCGATTTTTGTGTCTTGAGCCGGTTCTGTGCAGAAGGGTAGACGCAGATTACATCGGAGACGGTTAATACTCATTAAAACAATTATTCGACTGTTTTATCCATAATTTACGTAAACCGGTCGCGACACGAGGTCTTCCCCAGGGAGGTCACCCATCCTAGCTCTACCATCGCGCCATGACGATTAACTTCATGGTTTATGATTGGGCGAGAGCAGTGCCGCATGTTGTCAATCGCAGCCCGCTCCACACGTACTTGAGGGATATAAAAATAAAATCCACTAATGTCGGGTGCGATCATACCAGCACTAATGCACCAGATCCCATCAGAACTCCGAAGTTAAGCGTGCTTGGGCGGGAGAGCAGAGTACTAGGATGATGACCCACCAGGGAAGTCCTCGTTGTTGCACCCCTTTTTCGTGTTTTTTTCTATTTTTGATGACTTGTTGACAGACGATTTTGTCTCAAAATCATCTGAATCTCGATCGAAACCAGATAAGACAGTGAAATGAAAGTAGCTCGGGCACTGCCGGATTTGGACAAAATTGTAGGCTAATTGATTGTAACGGGCAAACGGACGAGACTCATTATACGCAATGAGCTGAGAGATTTTTAGCCGAATTCCTTCTCTCTAAGACCCTCTAATTTGCGATTTTAACCGCTTCTGTTAAGCTTTCGTTCCTCGAGAAATCTGCTTAGGAAGTTCGAAATTCGATTCCGGTTCCATTTTATCGTATCCCAGGCATAATAATAGCTTTACATTCGTTATTTCCTTCTTCTTATTTTTTTTCTATTTTCTGGGAACATTTATCGATTTTTGTTGTCGTGAGCCGGTTCTGTGCGGAAGGGTATGACGCAGATTACTCCGGAGACGGTTAACTAAAAACAATTATTTCGACTGTTTTATCCATAATTTACGTAAACGTCGCGACACGAGGTCTTCCCAGGGAGGTCACCCATCCTACTCTGCCATCGCGCCAGAACGCTTAACTTCATGGTTATGATTGGGCGAGAGCAGTGCCGCGTTGTCCATCGCCGCCCGCTCCACACGTACTCGAGGGATATAAGAATAAACATCCACTCAATGTCGGGTGCGATCATACCAGCACTAATGCACCGGATCCCATCAGAACTCCGAAGTTAAGCGTGCTTGGGCGAGAGCAGTACTAGGATGGGTGACCCCTGGGAAGTCCTCGTGTTGCACCCCTTTTCGTGTTTTTCTATTTTTTGATTACTTGTGACAGACGATTTTTCGGCTCAAATCATCTGAATCTCGATCGGGCCAGATAAGACATGTGAAATGAAAGTAGCTCGGGCACTGCCGGATTTGGACAAAATTGTAGGCTAATTTGATTGTAAACGGGCAAAGGACGAGACTCATTACTACGCAATGAGCTGACGGATTTTAGCCGACTTCCTTCTCTAAAACCCTCGAAATTGCGATTTACCGCTTCTGTTAAGCTTTCGTTCCTCGAGAAATCCACTTAGGAAGTTCGAACTTCGATTCCGGTTCCTTTTTATCGTATCTCAGGCATAATAATAGCTTTACATTCTTTATTTCCTTCTTCTTACTTTTTTTTTTCTATTTTATGGGAACATTTATCGATTTTTGTTGTCGTTAGCCGGTTTTTGTGCGGAAGGGTATGACGCAGATTACTCCGGAGACGGTTAACTCATTAAAAAAAATTATTTCGACTGTTTTATCAATAATTTACGTCAATGTCGCGACACGAGGTCTTCCCCAGGAGGTCACCCATCTACCTCTGCCCATCGCGACAGAACGCTTAACTTCATGGTTATGATTGGGCGAGAGCAGAGTGCCGCGTGTTGTCCATCGCCGCTCGCCTCTACACATTACTCGAGGGATATAAGAATAAACATCCCAGTCAATGTCGGGTAAGATCATACCAGCACTAATGTCAGGATCCAATCAGAAAACTCCGAAATTAACAACTGCTTGGGCTAGAGCAGTACTAGGATGTGTGACTCCCTGCGAAAGTCTCGTGTTCCACCCCTTTTCGTGTTTTTGTATTTTTGATTACTTGTTGACAGACGATTTTCGGCTCAAATCATCTGAATTTCAATCGGGACCAAATAAGACATTTGAAATGAAAGTAGCTCGGGCACTGCCGGATTTGGACAAAATTGTAGGCTAATTTGATTGTGAACGGGCAAACGGACGAGACTCATTACCACGCAATGAGCTGACGAGATTTTAGCCGAATTCCTTCTCTAAGACCCTCTAATTTGCGATTTAACGCTTCTGTTAAGCTTTTGTTTCCTCGAGAAATCCGCTTTGGAAGTTCGAAATTCGATTCTGGTTCCATTTTATCGTATCCCAGGCAAAATAATAGCATTACATTCGTTATTTCCTTCTTCTTATTGTTTTTTTCTATTTTCTGGGAACATTTATCGATTTTGTTGTCCTGCAGCCGGTTCTGTGCGGAAGGTTATGACGCAGATTACTCCGGAGACGGTTAACTAATTAAAAACAATTATTTCGATTGTTTTATCCATTATTTCCGTAAACAGTCTCGACACGAGGTCTTCCCAGGGAGGTCACCTATCCTAGCTCTGCCATCGTGCCAGAACGCTTAACTTCATGGTTATGATTGGGCGAGAGCAGTGCCGCGTGTTGTGCCATCGCCGCCCGCTCCACACGGTACTCGAGGGATGTAAAAATAAACATCCCACTCAATGTCGGGTGCGATCATACCAGCAACTAATGCACCGGATCCCATCAGAACTCCGAAGTTAAGCTTTCTTGGGCGAGAGCAGTACTAGATGGGTTACACCCCTGTGAAGTCATCGTGTTGCACCCCTTTTCGTGTTTTTCTATTTTGATTACTTGTTGACAGACGATTGTTGGCTCAAATCATCTGAATCTCGATGGGACCAGATTAAGACATGTGAAATGAAAGTAGCTCGGGCACTGCCGGATTTGGACAAAATTGATAGGCTAATTTGATTGTAAAACGGGCAAAACGGATGAGACTATTACTACGCAATGAGCTGACGAGATTTTAGCCGAATTCCTTCTCTAAAACCCTAGAATTGCAGATTTACCGCTTCGTTAAGCTTTCGTTTCCTCGAGAAATCCGCTTAGGAAGTTCGAAATTTCGATTACCAGTTCCATTTTATCGTATCTCAGGCATAATAATAGCTTTACATTCTTTATTTCCTTCTTCTTATTTTTTTTCTATTTTATGGAACATTTATCGATTTTTGTTGTCGGTAGCCGGTTCTGTGCGGAAGGGTATGACGCGATTACTCCGGAGACGGTTAACTCATTAAAACAATTATTTCGACTGTTTTATAATAATTACGTAAACGGTCGCGACACGAGGTCTTCCCAGGGAGGTCACCCATCCTAGCTCTGCCATCGCGCCAGAACGCTTAACTTCATGGTTATGATTGGGCGAGAGCAGTGCCGCGTGTTGTCCATCGCCGCCCGCTCCACACGTACTCGAGGGATATAAGAATAAACATCCCACTCAATGTCGGGTGCGATCATACCAGCACTAATGCACCGGATCCCATCAGAACTCCGAAGTTAAGCGTGCTTGGGCGAGAGCAGTACTAGGATGGGTGACCCCTGGGAAGTCCTCGTGTTGCACCCTTTTCGTGTTTTTCTATTTTTGATTACTTGTTGACAGACGATTTTCGGCTCAAATCATCTGAATCTCGATCGGGACCAGATAAGACATGTGAAATGAAAGTAGCTCGGGCACTGCCGGATTTGGACAAAATTGTAGGCTAATTTGATTGTAAACGGGCAAACGGACGAGACTCATTACTACGCAATGAGCTGACGAGATTTTAGCCGAATTCCTTCTCTAAGACCCTCTAATTTGCGATTTACCGCTTCTGTTAAGCTTTCGTTTCCTCGAGAAATCCGCTTAGGAAGTTCGAAATTCGATTCCGGTTCCATTTTATCGTATCCCAGGCATAATAATAGCTTTACATTCGTTATTTCCTTCTTCTTATTTTTTTTTCTATTTTCTGGGAACATTTATCGATTTTTGTTGTCGTGAGCCGGTTCTGTGCAAGGGTATGACGCAGATTACTCCGGAGACGGTTAACTCATTAAAAACAATTATTTCGACTGTTTTATCCATAATTTACGTAAACGGTCGCGACACGAGGTCTTCCCAGGGAGGTCACCCATCCTAGCTCTGCCATCGCGCCAGAACGCTTAACTTCATGGTTATGATTGGGCGAGAGCAGTGCCGCGTGTTGTCCATCGCCGCCCGCTCCACACGTACTCGAGGGATATAAGAATAAACATCCCACTCAATGTCGGGTGCGATCATACCAGCACTAATGCACCGGATCCCATCAGAACTCCGAAGTTAAGCGTGCTTGGGCGAGAGCAGTACTAGGATGGGTGAACCCCTGGGAAGTCCTCGTGTTGCACCCTTTTTCGTGTTTTTCTATTTTTGATTACTTGTTGACAGACGATTTTCGGCTCAAATCATCTGAATCTCGATCGGGACCAGATAAGACATGTGAAATGAAAGTAGCTCGGGCACTGCCGGATTTGGACAAAATTGTAGGCTAATTGATTGTAAACGGGCAAACGGACGAGACTCATTACTACGCAATGAGCTGACGAGATTTTAGCCGAATTCCTTCTCTAAGACCCTCTAATTTGCGATTTACCGCTTCTGTTAAGCTTTCGTTTCCTCGAGAAATCCGCTTAGGAAGTTCGAAATTCGATTCCGGTTCCATTTTATCGTATCCCAGGCATAATAATAGCTTTACATTCGTTATTTCCTTCTTCTTATTTTTTTTCTATTTTCTGGGAACATTTATCGATTTTTGTTGTCGTGAGCCGGTTCTGTGCGGAAGGGTATGACGCAGATTACTCGGAGACGGTTAACTCTAACAATTATCGATTTAAAACAAAATTATTTCGACTGTTTTATCCATAATTTACGTAAACTCGCGACACGAGGTCTTCCCAGGGAGGTCACCCATCCTAGCTCTGCCATCGCGCCAGAACGCTTAACTTCATGGTTATGATTGGGCGAGAGCAGTGCGCGTGTTGTCCATCGCCGCCGCTCCACACGTACTCGAGGGATATAAGAATAAACATCCCACTCAATGTCGGGTGCGATCATACCAGCACTAATGCACGGATCCCATCAGAACTCCGAAGTTAGCGTGCTTG
>NC_134559.1:39213050-39248357 GCF_025594145.1 Primulina tabacum
TGTCGGGTCGGTTACGTAAATTATGGATAAAACAGTCGAAATAATTGTTTTTTAATGAGTAACCGTCTCCGGAGTAATCTGCGTCATACCCTTCTGCACAGAACCGGCTCACGACAACAAAAATCGATAAATGTTCACAGAAAATAGAAAAAAAATAAGAAGGAAATAACGAATGTAAAGCTATTATTATGCCTGGGATACAATAAAATGGAACCGGAATCGAATTTCGAACTTCCTAAGCGGATTTCTTGATGAACGAAAGCTTAACAGAAGCGTTAAATCGCAAATTAGAGGGTCTTAGAAGGAATTCGGCTAAAATCTCGTCAGCTCATTGCGTAGAAATGAGTCTCGTCTGTTTGACCTTTATAATCAAATTAGCCTACAATTTTGTTCCAAATTCGGCAGTGCCCGAGCTACTTTCATTTCACATGTCTTATCTGGTCCCGATCGAGATTCAGATTATTTAAGCCGAAAATCGTCTGTCTACAAGTAATCAAAAAAGAAAAACACGAAAAAGGGTGCAACACGAGGATTTCCCATGGGGGTCAACCATCCTAGTATTGTCTCTCGCCAAGCACGCTTAACTTCGGAGTTTTGATGGGATCCTGCATTAATGCTGGTATGATCGCACCCCGAATTGAGTGGGATGTTTATTTTTATATCCCTCGAGTACGTGTGGAGATAGGGCGGCGATGGACAACACGCGGCACTGCCTCCTCCTCATCCAACTATAACGTTAAGCGTTCTGGCGCGATGGCAGAGCTAGGATGGGTGACCTCCCTGGGAAGACCTCGTGTCGCGAACGTTTACGTAAATTATTGATAAAACAGTCGAAATAATACGTAAATTATGGATAAAACAGTCGAAATAATTGTTTTTATTGAGTTAACCGTCTCCAGAGTAATCAGCGTCATACCCTTCCGCACAGAACCGGCTCACGACAACAAAAATCGATAAATGTTCCCAGAAAATAGAAAAAAAATAGAAGAAGGAATTAACGAATGTAAAGCTATTATGCCTGGAATACGATAAAATGGAACCGGAATCAAATTTCGAACTTTCTAAGCGGATTTCTCGTCCGTTGCCCGTTTACAATCAAATTAGCCTACAATTTTGTCCAATCCGGCAGTGCCCGAGCTACTTTCATTTCACATGTCTTATCTGGTCCCGATTGAGATTCAGATGATTTGAGCCGAAAATCGTCTGTCAACAAGTAATCAAAAATAGAAAAACACGAAAAAGGGTACAACACGAGGACTTCCCAGGGGACCGGGTCACCCATCCTAGTACTGCTCTCGCCCAAGCACGCTTAACTTCGAAGTTCTGATGGGATCCGGTGCAATAGTGCTGGTATGATCGCACCCGACATTGAGTGGGATGTTTATTCTTATATCCCTCGAGTACGTGTAGAGCGGGCGGCGATGGACAACACGCGGCACTGCTCTCGCTCAATCATAACCATGAAGTTAAGCGTTCTGGCGCGATGGCAGAGCTAGGATGGGTGACCTCCCTGGGAAAGACCTCGTGTCGCGACCGGTTACGTAAATTATGAATAAAACAGTCGAAATAATTGTTTTAATGAGTTAACCGTCTCCGGAGTATCTGCGTCATACCCTTCCGCACAGAACCGTCTAACGACAACAAAAATCGATAAATGTTCCCAGAAAATAGAAAAAAAAATAAGAAGAAGGAAATAACGAATGTAAAGCTATTATTATGCCTGGGATACGATAAAATGGAACCAGGAATCGAATTTCGAACTTTCTAAGCGGATTTCTCGAGGAAACGAAAGCTTAACAGAAGCGTTAAATTCGAAAATTAAGGGTCTTAGAGAAGGAATTCGGCTAAAATCTCGTCAGCTCATTGCGTAAGAATGAGTCTCGTCCGTTTGCCCGTTTACAATCAAATTAGCCTACAATTTTGTCCAAATCCGGCAGTGCCCGAGCTACTTTCATTTCACATGTCTTATCTGGTCCCGATCGAGATTCAGATGATTTGAGCCGAAAATCGTCTGTCAACAAGTAATCAAAAATAGAAAAACACGAAAAGGGGTGCAACACGAGGACTTCCCAGGGGGTCACCCATCCTAGTACTGCTCTCGCCCAAGCACGCTTAACTTCGGAGTTCTGATGGGATCCGGTGCATTAGTGCTGGTATGATCGCACCCGACATTGAGTGGGATGTTTATTCTTATATCCCTCGAGTACGTGTGGAGCGGGCGGCGATGGACAACACGCGGCACTGCTCTCGCCCAATCATAACCATGAAGTTAAGCGTTCTGGCGCGATGGCAGAGCTAGGATGGGTGACCTCCCTGGGAAGACCTCGTGTCGCGACCGTTTACGTAAATTATGGATAAAACAGTCGAAATAATTGTTTTTAATGAGTTAACCGTCTCCGGAGTAATCTGCGTCATACCCTTCCGCACAGAACCGGCTCACGGACAACAAAAATCGATAAATGTTCCCAGAAAATAGAAAAAAAAATAAGAAGAAGGAAATAACGAATGTAAAGCTATTATTATGCCTGAGATACGATAAAATGGAACCGGAATCGAATTTCAAACTTCCTAAGCGGATTTCTCGAGGAAACGAAAGCTTAACAGAAACGGTAAATCACAAATTCGAGGGTTTAGAGAAGGAATTCGGCTAAAATCTCGTCAGCTCATTGCGTAGTAATGAGTCTCGTCCGTTTGCCCGTTTACAATCAAATTAGCCTACAATTTTGTCCAAATCCGGCAGTGCCCGAGCTACTTTCATTTCACATGTCTTATCTGGTCCCGATAGAGATTCAGATGATTTGAGCCGAAAATCGTCTGTCAACAAGTAATCAAAAATAGAAAAACACGAAAAGGGGTGCAACACGAGGACTTCACAGGGGGTCACCCATCCTAGTACTGCTCTCGCCCAAGAATGCTTAACTTCGGAGTTCTGATGGGATCCGGTGCATTAGTGCTGGTATGATCGCACCCGACATTGAGTGGGATGTTTATTCTTACATCCCTCGAGTACGTGTGGAGCGGGCGGCGATGGACAACACGCGGCACTGCTCTCGCCCAATCATAACCATGAAGTTAAGCGTTCTGGCACGATGGCAGAGCTAGGATGGGTGACCTCCCTGGGAAGACCTCGTGTCGCGACCGTTTACGGAAATAATGGATAAAACAGTCGAAATAATTGTTTTTAATGAGTTAACCGTCTCCGGAGTAATCTGCGTCATACCCTTCCGCACAGAACCGGCTCAGGACAACAAAAATCGATAAATGTTCCCAGAAAATAGAAAAAAACAATAAGAAGAAGGAAATAACGAATGTAATGCTATTATTATGCCTGGGATACGATAAAATGGAACCGGAATCGAATTTCAAACTTCCTAAGCGGATTTCTCGAGGAAACGAAAGCTTAACAGAAACGGTAAATCACAAATTCGAGGGTTTTAGAGAAGGAATTCGGCTAAAATCTCGTCAGCTCATTGCGTAGTAATGAGTCTCGTCCGTTTGCCCGTTTACAATCAAATTAGCCTACAATTTTGTCCAAATCCGGCAGTGCCCGAGCTACTTTCATTTCACATGTCTTATCTGGTCCCGATCGAGATTCAGATGATTTGAGCCGAAAATCGTCTGTCAACAAGTAATCAAAAATAGAAAAACACGAAAAGGGGTGCAACACGAGGACTTCACAGGGGGTCACCCATCCTAGTACTGCTCTCGCCCAAGCACGCTTAACTTCGGAGTTCTGATGGGATCCGGTGCATTAGTGCTGGTATGATCGCACCCGACATTGAGTGGGATGTTTATTCTTATCCCTCAGAGTACGTGTGGAGCAGGCGGCGATGGACAACACGCGGCACTGCTCTCGCCCAATCATAACCATGAAGTTAAGTGTTCTGGCGCGATGGCAGAGCTAGGATGGGTGACCTCCCTGGGAAGACCTCGTGTCGCGACCGTTTACGTAATTATGGATAAAACAGTCGAAATAATTGTTTTTAATGAGTTAACCGTCTCCGGAGTAATCTGCGTCATACCCTTCCGCACAGAACCGGCTCACGACAACAAAAATCGATAAATGTTCCCAGAAAATAGAAAAAAAAATAAGAAGAAGGAAAATAACGAATGTAAAGCTATTATTATGCCTGGGATACGATAAAATGGAACCGGAATCGAATTTCGAACTTCCTAAGCGGATTTCTCGAGGAAACGAAAGCTTAACAGAAACGGTAAATCGCAAATTAGAGGGTCTTAGAGAAGGAATTCGGCTAAAATCTCGTCAGCTCATTGCGTAGTAATAAGTCTCGTCCGTTTGCCCATTTACAATCAAATTAGCCTATAATTTTGTCCAAATCCGGCAGTCCCCGAGCTACTTTCATTTCACATGTCTTATCTGCTCCCAATCGAGATTCAGATTATTTGAGCCCAAAATCGTCTGTCAACAAGTAATCAAAAATAGAAAAACACGAAAAGAGGTGCAACACGAGGACTTCCCAGGGTGTCACCCATCCTAGTACTGCTCTCGCCCAAGCACGCTTAACTTCGGAGTTCTTATGGGATCCGGTGCATTAGGGCTGGTATGATCGCACCCGACATTGAGTGGGATGTTTATTCTTATATTCCTCGAGTACGTGTGGAGCGGGCGGCGATGGACAACACGCGGCACTGCTCTCGTCCAATCATAACCATGAAGTTAAGCGTTCTGGCGCGATGGCAGAGCTAGGATGGGTGACCTCCCTGGGAAGACCTCGTGTCGGGATCGGTTACGTAAATTATGGATAAAACAGTCGAAATAATTGTTTTTAATGAGTTAACCGTCTCCGGAGTAATCTGCGTCATACCCTTCTGCACAGAACCGGCTCACGACAACAAAAATCGATAAATGTTCACAGAAAATAGAAAAAAAATAAGAAGAAGGAAATAACGAATGTAAAGCTATTATTATGCCTGGGATACAATAAAATGGAACCGGAATCGAATTTCGAACTTCCTAAGCGGATTTCTTGATGAAACGAAAGCTTAACAGAAGCGTTAAATCGCAAATTAGAGGGTCTTAGAGAAGGAATTCGGCTAAAATCTCGTCAGCTCATTGCGTAGAAATGAGTCTCGTCTGTTTGACCTTTTATAATCAAATTAGCCTACAATTTTGTTCAAATTCGGCAGTGCCCGAGCTACTTTCATTTCACATGTCTTATCTGGTCCCGATCGAGATTCAGATTATTTAAGCCGAAAATCGTCTGTCTACAAGTAATCAAAAATAGAAAAACACGAAAAAGGGTGCAACACGAGGATTTCCCAGGGGGTCACCCATCCTAGTATTGCTCTCGCCCAAGCACGCTTAACTTCGGAGTTTTGATGGGATCCGGTGCATTAATGCTGGTATGATCGCACCCGACATTGAGTGGGATGTTTATTTTTATATCCCTCGAGTACGTGTGGAGCGGGCGGCGATGGACAACACGCGGCACTGCTCTCGCCCAATCATAACCATGAAGTTAAGCGTTCTGGCGCGATGGCAGAGCTAGGATGGGTGACCTCCCTGGGAAGACCTCGTGTCGCGAACGTTTACGTAAATTATTGATAAAACAGTCGAAATAATACGTAAATTATGGATAAAACAGTCGAAATAATTGTTTTTATTGAGTTAACCGTCTCCAGAGTAATCAGCGTCATACCCTTCCGCACAGAACCGGCTCACGACAACAAAAATCGATAAATGTTCCCAGAAAATAGAAAAAAAATAAGAAGAAGGAATTAACGAATGTAAAGCTATTATTATGCCTGGAATACGATAAAATGGAACCGGAATCAAATTTCGAACTTTCTAAGCGGATTTCTCGTCCGTTTGCCCGTTTACAATCAAATTAGCCTACAATTTTGTCCAAATCCGGCAGTGCCCGAGCTACTTTCATTTCACATGTCTTATCTGGTCCCGATTGAGATTCAGATGATTTGAGCCGAAAATCGTCTGTCAACAAGTAATCAAAAATAGAAAAACACGAAAAAGGGTACAACACGAGGACTTCCCAGGGGACCGGGTCACCCATCCTAGTACTGCTCTCGCCCAAGCACGCTTAACTTCGAAGTTCTGATGGGATCCGGTGCAATAGTGCTGGTATGATCGCACCCGACATTGAGTGGGATGTTTATTCTTATATCCCTCGAGTACGTGTAGAGCGGGCGGCGATGGACAACACGCGGCACTGCTCTCGCTCAATCATAACCATGAAGTTAAGCGTTCTGGCGCGATGGCAGAGCTAGGATGGGTGACCTCCCTGGGAAAACCTCGTGTCGCGACCGGTTACGTAAATTATGAATAAAACAGTCGAAATAATTGTTTTTAATGAGTTAACCGTCTCCGGAGTAATCTGCGTCATACCCTTCCGCAAAGAACCGTCTAACGACAACAAAAATCGATAAATGTTCCCAGAAAATAGAAAAAAAAATAAGAAGAAGAAAATAACGAATGTAAAGCTATTATTATGCCTGGGATACGATAAAATGGAACCAGAATCGAATTTCGAACTTTCTAAGCGGATTTCTCGAGGAAACGAAAGCTTAACAGAAGCGTTAAATCGAAAATTAAAGGGTCTTAGAGAAGGAATTCGGCTAAAATCTCGTCAGCTCATTTGCGTAATAATGAGTCTCGTCCGTTTGCCCGTTTACAATCAAATTAGCCTACAATTTTGTCCAAATCCGGCAGTGCCGAGCTACTTTCATTTCACATGTCTTATCTGGTCCCGATCGAAATTCAGATTATTTGAGCCAAAAATCGTCTGTCAACAAGTAATCAAAAATAGAAAAACACGAAAAGGGGTGCAACACGAGGACTTCCCAGGGGGTCACCCATCCTAGTACTGCTCTCGCCCAAGAATGCTTAACTTCGGAGTTCTGATGGGATCCGGTGCATTAGTGCTGGTATGATCGCACCCGACATTGAGTGGGATGTTTATTCTTACATCCCTCGAGTACGTGTGGAGCGGGCGGCGATGGACAACACGCGGCACTGCTCTCGCCCAATCATAACCATGAAGTTAAGCGTTCTGGCACGATGGCAGAGCTAGGATGGGTGACCTCCCTGGGAAGACCTCGTGTCGCGACCGTTTACGGAAATAATGGATAAAACAGTCGAAATAATTGTTTTTAATGAGTTAACCGTCTCCGGAGTAATCTGCGTCATACCCTTCCGCACAGAACCGGCTCAGGACAACAAAAATCGATAAATGTTCCCAGAAAATAGAAAAAAAAATAAGAAGAAGGAAATAACGAATGTAAAGCTATTATTATGCCTGAGATACGATAAAATGGAACCGGAATCGAATTTCAAACTTCCTAAGCGGATTTCTCGAGGAAACGAAAGCTTAACAGAAACGGTAAATCACAAATTCGAGGGTTTTAGAGAAGGAATTCGGCTAAAATCTCGTCAGCTCATTGCGTAGTAATGAGTCTCGTCCGTTTGCCCGTTTACAATCAAATTAGCCTACAATTTTGTCCAAATCCGGCAGTGCCCGAGCTACTTTCATTTCACATGTCTTATCTGGTCCCGATAGAGATTCAGATGATTTGAGCCGAAAATCGTCTGTCAACAAGTAATCAAAAATAGAAAAACACGAAAAGGGGTGCAACACGAGGACTTCACAGGGGGTCACCCATCCTAGTACTGCTCTCGCCCAAGAATGCTTAACTTCGGAGTTCTGATGGGATCCGGTGCATTAGTGCTGGTATGATCGCACCCGACATTGAGTGGGATGTTTATTCTTACATCCCTCGAGTACGTGTGGAGCGGGCGGCGATGGACAACACGCGGCACTGCTCTCGCCCAATCATAACCATGAAGTTAAGCGTTCTGTCACGATGGCAGAGCTAGGATGGGTGACCTCCCTGGGAAGACCTCGTGTCGCGATCGTTTACGGAAATAATGGATAAAACAGTCGAAATAATTGTTTTTAATGAGTTAACCGTCTCCGGAGTAATCTGCGTCATACCCTTCCGCACAGAACCGGCTCAGGACAACAAAAATCGATAAATGTTCCCAGAAAATAGAAAAAAACAATAAGAAGAAGGAAATAACGAATGTAATGCTATTATTATGCCTGGGATACGATAAAATGGAACCGGAATCGAATTTCAAACTTCCTAAGCGGATTTCTCGAGGAAACGAAAGCTTAACAGAAACGGTAAATCACAAATTCGAGGGTTTTAGAGAAGGAATTCGGCTAAAATCTCGTCAGCTCATTGCGTAGTAATGAGTCTCGTCCGTTTGCCCGTTTACAATCAAATTAGCCTACAATTTTGTCCAAATCCGGCAGTGCCCGAGCTGCTTTCATTTCACATGTCTTATCTGGTCCCGATAGAGATTCAGATGATTTGAGCCGAAAATCGTCTGTCAACAAGTAATCAAAAATAGAAAAACACGAAAAGGGGTGCAACACGAGGACTTCACAGGGGGTCACCCATCCTAGTACTGCTCTCGCCCAAGAATGCTTAACTTCGGAGTTCTGATGGGATCCGGTGAATTAGTACTGGTATGATCGCACCGGACATTGAGTGGATGTTTATTCTTATCTCCCAAGAGTACGTGTGGAGAAGGCGCCGATGGACAACACACGGCACTGCTCTCGCCCAATCAGAACCATGAAGTTAAGTGTTCTGGCGCGATGGCAGAGCTAGGATGGGTAACCTCCCTGGGAAGTACTCGTGTCGCGACCGTTTACGTATATTATGGATAAAACAGTCGAAAGAATTGTTTTTAATGAGTTAACTGTCTCCGGAGTAATCTGCGTCATACCCTTCCGCACAGAACCGGCTCAGGACAACAAAAATCGATAAATGTTCCCAGAAAATAGAAAAAAACAATAAGAAGAAGGAAATAACGAATGTAAAGCTATTATTATGCCTGGGATACGAAAAAATGGAACCGGAATCGAATTTCAAACTTCCTAAGCGGATTTCTCGAGGAAACGAAAGCTTAACAGAAACGGTAAATCACAAATTCGAGGGTTTTAGAGAAGGAATTCGGCTAAAATCTCGTCAGCTCATTGCGTAGTAATAAGTCTCGTCCGTTTGCCCATTTACAATCAAATTAGCCTATAATTTTGTCCAAATCCGGCAGTCCCCGAGCTACTTTCATTTCACATGTCTTATCTGCTCCCAATCGAGATTCAGATTATTTGAGCCCAAAATCGTCTGTCAACAAGTAATCAAAAATAGAAAAACACGAAAAGAGGTGCAACACGAGGACTTCCCAGGGTGTCACCCATCCTAGTACTGCTCTCGCCCAAGCACGCTTAACTTCGGAGTTCTTATGGGATCCGGTGCATTAGGTCTGGTATGATCGCACCCGACATTGAGTGGGATGTTTAGTCTTATATTCCTCGAGTACGTGTGGAGCGGGCGGCGATGGACAACACGCGGCACTGCTCTCGTCCAATCATAACCATGAAGTTAAGCGTTCTGGCGCGATGGCAGAGCTAGGATGGGTGACCTCCCTGGGAAGACCTCGTGTCGGGATCGGTTACGTAAATTATGGATAAAATAGTCGAAATAATTGTTTTTAATGAGTTAACCGTCTCCGGAGTAATCTGCGTCATACCCTTCTGCACAGAACCGGCTCACGACAACAAAAATCGATAAATGTTCACAGAAAATAGAAAAAAAAATAAGAAGAAGGAAATAACGAATGTAAAGCTATTATTATGCCTGGGATACAATAAAATGGAACCGGAATCGAATTTCGAACTTCCTAAGCGGATTTCTTGATGAAACGAAAGCTTAACAGAAGCGTTAAATCGCAAATTAGAGGGTCTTAGAGAAGGAATTCGGCTAAAATCTCGTCAGCTCATTGCGTAGAAATGAGTCTCGTCTGTTTGACCTTTTATAATCAAATTAGCCTACAATTTTGTCCAAATTCGGCAGTGCCCGAGCTACTTTCATTTCACATGTCTTATCTGGTCCCGATCGAGATTCAGATGATTTAAGCCGAAAATCGTCTGTCTACAAGTAATCAAAAATAGAAAAACACGAAAAAGGGTGCAACACGAGGATTTCCCAGGGGGTCACCCATCCTAGTACTGCTCTCGCCCAAGCACGCTTAACTTCGGAGTTTTGATGGGATCCGGTGCATTAATGCTGGTATAATCGCACCCGACATTGAGTGGGATGTTTATTTTTATATCCCTCGAGTACGTGTGGAGCGGGCGGCGATGGACAACACGCGGCACTGCTCTCGCCCAATCATAACCATGAAGTTAAGCGTTCTGGCGCGATGGCAGAGCTAGGATGGGTGACCTCCCTGGGAAGACCTCGTGTCGCGAACGTTTACGTAAATTATTGATAAAACAGTCGAAATAATACGTAAATTATGGATAAAACAGGCAAAATAATTGTTTTTATTGAGTTAACCGTCTCCAGAGTAATCAGCGTCATACCCTTCCGCACAGAACCGGCTCACGACAACAAAAATCGATAAATGTTCCCAGAAAATAGAAAAAAAATAAGAAGAAGGAATTAACGAATGTAAAGCTATTATTATGCCTGGAATACGATAAAATGGAACCGGAATCAAATTTCGAACTTTCTAAGCGGATTTCTCGTCCGTTTGCCCGTTTACAATCAAATTAGCCTACAATTTTGTCCAAATCCGGCAGTGCCCGAGCTACTTTCATTTCACATGTCTTATCTGGTCCCGATTGAGATTCAGATGATTTGAGCCGAAAATCGTCTGTCAACAAGTAATCAAAAATAGAAAAACACGAAAAAGGGTACAACACGAGGACTTCCCAGGGGACCGGGTCACCATCCTAGTACTGCTCTCGCCCAAGCACGCTTAACTTCGAAGTTCTGATGGGATCCGGTGCAATAGTGCTGGTATGATCGCACCCGACATTGAGTGGGATGTTTATTCTTATATCCCTCGAGTACGTGTAGAGCGGGCGGCGATGGACAACACGCGGCACTGCTCTCGCTCAATCATAACCATGAAGTTAAGCGTTCTGGCGCGATGGCAGAGCTAGGATGGGTGACCTCCCTGGGAAAACCTCGTGTCGCGACCGGTTACGTAAATTATGAATAAAACAGTCGAAATAATTGTTTTTAATGAGTTAACCGTCTCCGGAGTAATCTGCGTCATACCCTTCCGCACAGAACCGGCTAACGACAACAAAAATCGATAAATGTTCCCAGAAAATAAAAAAAAAAATAAGAACAGGAAATAACTAATGTAAAGCTATTATTATGCCTGGGATACGATAAAATGGAACCAGAATCGAATTTCGAACTTCCTAAGCGGATTTCTCGAGGAAACGAAAGCTTAACAGAAGCGTTAAATCGCAAATTAAAGGGTCTTAGAGAAGGAATTCGGCTAAAATCTCGTCAGCTCATTGCGTAGTAATGAGTCTCGTCCGTTTGCCCGTTTACAATCAAATTAGCCTACAATTTTGTCCAAATCCGGCAGTGCCGAGCTACTTTCATTTCACATGTCTTATCTGGTCCCGATCGAAATTCAGATGATTTGAGCCGAAAATCGTCTGTCAACAAGTAATCAAAAATAGAAAAACACGAAAAGGGGTGCAACACGAGGACTTCCCAGGGGGTCACCCATCCTAGTACTGCTCTAGCCCAAGCACGCCTAACTTCGGAGTTCTGATGGGATCCTTACATTAGTGCTGGTATGATCGTAACCGACATTGAGTGGGATGTTTATTCTTATATCCCTCGAGTACGTGTAGAGCGAGCGGCGATGGACAACACGCGGCACTGCTCTCGCCCAATCATAACCATGAAGTTAAGCGTTCTGGCACGATGGCAGAGGTAGGATGGGTGACCTCCCTGGGAAGACCTCGTGTCGCGACCGTTTACGTAAATTATTGATAAAACAGTCGAAATAATTGTTTTTAATGAGTTAACCGTCTCCGGAGTAATCTGCGTCATACCCTTCCGCACAGAACCGGCTAACGACAACAAAAATCGATAAATGTTCCCATAAAATAGAAAAAAAAATAAGAAGAAGGAAATAAAGATTGTAAAGCTATTATTATGCCTGAGATACGATAAAATGGAACCGGAATCGAATTTCAAACTTCCTAAGCGGATTTCTCGAGGAAACGAAAGCTTAACAGAAGCGGTAAATCACAAATTCGAGGGTTTTAGAGAAGGAATTCGGCTAAAATCTCGTCAGCTCATTGCGTAGTAATGAGTCTCGTCCGTTTGCCCGTTTACAATCAAATTAGCCTACAATTTTGTCCAAATCCGGCAGTGCCCGAGCTACTTTCATTTCACATGTCTTATCTGGTCCCGATCGAGATTCAGATGATTTGAGCCGAAAATCGTCTGTCAACAAGTAATCAAAAATAGAAAAACACGAAAAGGGGTGCAACACGAGGACTTCACAGGGGGTCACCCATCCTAGTACTGCTCTCGCCCAAGAATGCTTAACTTCGGAGTTCTGATGGGATCCGGTGCATTAGTGCTGGTATGATCGCACCCGACATTGAGTGGGATGTTTATTCTTACATCCCTCGAGTACGTGTGGAGCGGGCGGCGATGGACAACACGCGGCACTGCTCTCGCCCAATCATAACCATGAAGTTAAGCGTTCTGGCACGATGGCAGAGCTAGGATGGGTGACCTCCCTGGGAAGACCTCGTGTCGCGACCGTTTACGGAAATAATGGATAAAACAGTCGAAATAATTGTTTTTAATGAGTTAACCGTCTCCGGAGTAATCTGCGTCATACCCTTCCGCACAGAACCGGCTCAGGACAACAAAAATCGATAAATGTTCCCAGAAAATAGAAAAAAACAATAAGAAGAAGGAAATAACGAATGTAATGCTATTATTATGCCATGGATACGATAAAATGGAACCGGAATCGAATTTCGAACTTCCTAAGCGGATTTCTCGAGGAAACGAAAGCTTAACAGAAGCGTTAAATCGCAAATTAGAGGGTCTTAGAGAAGGAATTCGGCTAAAATCTCGTCAGCTCATTGCGTGGTAATGAGTCTCGTCCGTTTGCCCGTTCACAATCAAATTAGCCTACAATTTTGTCCAAATCCGGCAGTGCCCGAGCTACTTTCATTTCACATGTCTTATCTGGTCCCGATTGAAATTCAGATGATTTGAGCCGAAAATCGTCTGTCAACAAGTAATCAAAAATACAAAAACACGAAAAGGGGTGCAACACGAGGACTTCCCAGGGAGTCACACATCCTAGTACTGCTCTAGCCCAAGCATGCTTAACTTCGGAGTTCTGATGGGATCCTGACATTAGTGCTGGTATGATCGTACCCGACATTGAGTGGGATGTTTATTCTTATATCCCTCGAGTACGTGTAGAGCGAGCGGCGATGGACAACACGCGGCACTGCTCTCGCCCAATCATAACCATGAAGTTAAGCGTTCTGGCGCGATGGCAGAGGTAGGATGGGTGACCTCCCTGGGAAGACCTCGTGTCGCGACCGTTTACGTAAATTATTGATAAAACAGTCGAAATAATTTTTTTTAATGAGTTAACCGTCTCCGGAGTAATCTGCGTCATACCCTTCCGCACAGAACCGGCTAACGACAACAAAAATCGATAAATGTTCCCATAAAATAGAAAAAAAAAATAAGAAGAAGGAAATAAAGAATGTAAAGCTATTATTATGCCTGAGATACGATAAAAGGAACCGGAATCGAATTTCGAACTTCCTAAGTGGATTTCTCGAGGAAACGAAAGCTTAACAGAAGCGGTAAATCGCAATTCGAGGGTTTTAGAGAAGGAATTCGGCTAAAATCTCGTCAGCTCATTGCGTAGTAATGAGTCTCGTCCGTTTGCCCGTTTACAATCAAATTAGCCTACAATTTTGTCTAAATCCGGCAATGCCCGAGCTACTTTCATTTCACATGTCTTATCTGGTCCCGATCGAGATTCAGATGATTTGAGCCGAAAATCGTCTGTCAACAAGTAATCAAAAATAGAAAAACACGAAAAGGGGTGCAACACGAGGACTTCACAGGGGGTCACCCATCCTAGTACTGCTCTCGCCCAAGAATGCTTAACTTCGGAGTTCTGATGGGATCCGGTGCATTAGTGCTGGTATGATCGCACCCGACATTGAGTGGGATGTTTATTTTATATCCCTCGAGTACGTGTGGAGCGGGCGGCGATGGACAACACGCGGCACTGCTCTCGCCCAATCATAACCATGAAGTTAAGCGTTCTGGCACGATGGCAGAGCTAGGATGGGTGACCTCCCTGGGAAGACCTCGTGTCGCGACCGTTTACGGAAATAATGGATAAAACAGTCGAAATAATTGTTTTTAATGAGTTAACCGTCTCCGGAGTAATCTGCGTCATACCCTTCCGCACAGAACCGGCTCACGGACAACAAAAATCGATAAATGTTCCCAGAAAATAGAAAAAAAAATAAGAAGAAGGAAATAACGAATGTAAGCTATTATTATGCCTGGGATACGATAAAATGGAACCGGAATCGAATTTCGAACTTCCTAAGCGGATTTCTCGAGGAAACGAAAGCTTAACAGAAGCGGTAAATCGCAAATTAGAGGGTCTTAGAGAAGGAATTCGGCTAAAATCTCGTCAGCTCATTGCGTAGTAATGAGTCTCGTCCGTTTGCCCATTTACAATCAAATTAGCCTACAATTTTGTCCAAATCCGGCAGTGCCCGAGCTACTTTCATTTCACATGTCTTATCTGGTCTCGATCGAGATTCAGATGATTTGAGCCGAAAATCGTCTGTCAACAAGTAATCAAAAATAGAAAAACACGAAAAGGGGTGCAACACGAGGACTTCCTAGGGGGTCACCCATTCTAGTACTGCTCTCGCCCAAGCACGCTTAACTTCGGAGTTCTGATGGGATCCATGGCATTAGTGCTGGTATGATCGCACCCGACATTGAGTGGGATGTTTATTCTTATATCCCTCGAGTACGTGTGGAGCGGGCGGCGATGGACAACACGCGGCACTGCTCTCGCCCAATCATAACCATGAAGTTAAGCGTTCTGGCGCGATGGCAGAGGTAGGATGGGTGACCTCCCTGGGAAGACCTCGTGTCGCGACCGTTTACGTAAATTATGGATAAAACAGTCGAAATAATTGTTTTTAATGAGTTAACCGTCTCCGGAGTAATCTGCGTCATACCCTTCCGCACAGAACCGGCTAACGACAACAAAAATCGATAAATGTTCCCAGAAAATAGAAAAAAAAAATAAGAAGAAGGAAATAAAGAATGTAAAGCTATTATTATGCCTGAGATACGATAAAATGGAACCGGAATCGAATTTCGAACTTCCTAAGTGGATTTCTCGAGGAAACGAAAGCTTAACAGAAGCGGTAAATCGCAATTCGAGGGTTTAGAGAAGGAATTCGGCTAAAATCTCGTCAGCTCATTGCGTAGTAATGAGTCTCGTCCGTTTGCCCGTTTACAATCAAATTAGCCTACAATTTTGTCTAAATCCGGCAGTGCCCGAGCTACTTTCATTTCACATGTCTTATCTGGTCCCGATCGAGATTCAGATGATTTGAGCCGAAAATCGTCTGTCAACAAGTAATCAAAAATAGAAAAACACGAAAAGGGGTGCAACACGAGGACTTCACAGGGGGTCACCCATCCTAGTACTGCTCTCGCCCAAGAATGCTTAACTTCGGAGTTCTGATGGGATCCGGTGCATTAGTGCTGGTATGATCGCACCCGACATTGAGTGGGATGTTTATTCTTATATCCCTCGAGTACGTGTGGAGCGGGCGGCGATGGACAACACGCGGCACTGCTCTCGCCCAATCATAACCATGAAGTTAAGCGTTCTGGCACGATGGCAGAGCTAGGATGGGTGACCTCCCTGGGAAGACCTCGTGTCGCGACCGTTTACGGAAATTATGGATAAAACAGTCGAAATAATTGTTTTTAATGAGTTAACCGTCTCCGGAGTAATCTGCGTCATACCCTTCCGCACAGAACCGGCTCACGACAACAAAAATCGATAAATGTTCCCAGAAAATAGAAAAAAAAATAAGAAGAAGGAAATAACGAATGTAATGCTATTATTATGCCTGGGATACGATAAAATGGAACCGGAATCGAATTTCGAACTTCCTAAGCGGATTTCTCGATGGAAACGAAAGCTTAAGAGAAGCGGTAAATCGCAAATTAGAGGGTCTTAGAGAAGGAATTCGGCTAAAATCTCGTCAGCTCATTGCGTAGTAATGAGTCTCGTCCGTTTGCCCGTTTACAATCAAATTAGCCTACAATTTTGTCCAAATCCGGCAGTGCCCGAGCTACTTTCATTTCACATGTCTTATCTGGTCTCGATCGAGATTCAGATGATTTGAGCCGAAAATCGTCTGTCAACAAGTAATCAAAAATAGAAAAACACGAAAAAGGGCGCAACACGAGGACTTCCTAGGGGGTCACCCATCCTAGTACTGCTCTCGCCCAAGCACGCTTAACTTCGGAGTTCTGATGGAATCCGGTGCATTAGTGCTGGTATGATCGCACCCGACATTGAGTGGGATGTTTATTCTTATATCCCTCGAGTACGTGTGGAGCGGGCGGCGATGGACAACACGCGGCACTGCTCTCGCCCAATCATAACCATGAAGTTAAGCGTTCTGGCGCGATGGCAGAGGTAGGATGGGTGACCTCCCTGGGAAGACCTCGTGTCGCGACCGTTTACGTAAATTATGGATAAAACAGTCGAAATAATTGTTTTTAATGAGTTAACCGTCTCCGGAGTAATCTGCGTCATACCCTTCCGCACAGAACCGGCTCACGACAACAAAAATCGATAAATGTTCCCTAGAAAATAGAAAAAAAAATAAGAAGAAGGAAATAACGAATGTAAAGCTATTATTATGCCTGGGATACGATAAAATGGAACCGGAATCGAATTTCGAACTTCCTAAGCGGATTTCTCGAGGAAACGAAAGCTTAACAGAAGCGGTTAATCGCAAATTAGAGGGTCTTAGAGAAGGAATTCGGCTAAAATCTCGTCAGCTCATTGCGTAGTAATGAGTCTCGTCCGTTTGCCCGTTTACAATCAAATTAGCCTACAATTTTGTCCAAATCCGGCAGTGCCCGAGCTACTTTCATTTCACATGTCTTATCTGGTCCCGATCGAGATTCAGATGATTTGAGCCGAAAATCGTCTGTCAACAAGTAATCAAAAATAGAAAAACACGAAAAGGGGTGCAACACGAGGACTTCCCAGGAGGTCACCCATCCTAGTACTGCTCTCGCCCAAGCACGCTTAACTTCGGAGTTCTGATGGGATCCGGTGCATTAGTGCTGGTATGATCGCACCCGACATTGAGTGGGATGTTTATTCTTATATCCCTCGAGTACGTGTGGAGCGGGCGGCGATGGACAACACGCGGCACTGCTCTCGCCCAATCATAACCATGAAGTTAAGCGTTCTGGCGCGATGGCAGAGGTAGGATGGGTGACCTCCCTGGGAAGACCTCGTGTCGCGACCGTTTACGTAAATTATGGATAAAACAGTCGAAATAATTGTTTTTAATGAGTTAACCGTCTCCGGAGTAATCTGCGTCATACCCTTCCGCACAGAACCGGCTCACGACAACAAAAATCGATAAATGTTCCCAGAAAATAGAAAAAAAAATAAGAAGAAGGAAATAACGAATGTAAAGCTATTATTATGCCTGGGATACGATAAAATGGAACCGGAATCGAATTTCGAACTTCCTAAGCGGATTTCTCGAGGAAACGAAAGCTTAACAGAAGCGGTAAATCGCAAATTAGAGGGTCTTAGAGAAGGAATTCGGCTAAAATCTCGTCAGCTCATTGCGTAGTAATGAGTCTCGTCCGTTTGCCCGTTTACAATCAAATTAGCCTACAATTTTGTCCAAATCCGGCAGTGCCCGAGCTACTTTCATTTCACATGTCTTATCTGGTCCCGATCGAGATTCAGATGATTTGAGCCGAAAATCGTCTGTCAACAAGTAATCAAAAATAGAAAAACACGAAAAGGGGTGCAACACGAGGACTTCCAGGGGGTCACCCATCCTAGTACTGCTCTCGCCCAAGCACGCTTAACTTCGGAGTTCTGATGGGATCCGGTGCATTAGTGCTGGTATGATCGCACCCGACATTGAGTGGGATGTTTATTCTTATATCCCTCGAGTACGTGTGGAGCGGGCGGCGATGGACAACACGCGGCACTGCTCTCGCCCAATCATAACCATGAAGTTAAGCGTTCTGGCGCGATGGCAGAGCTAGGATGGGTGACCTCCCTGGGAAGACCTCGTGTCGCGACCGTTTACGTAAATTATGGATAAAACAGTCGAAATAATTGTTTTTAATGAGTTAACCGTCTCCGGAGTAATCTGCGTCATACCCTTCCGCACAGAACCGGCTCACGACAACAAAAATCGATAAATGTTCCCAGAAAATAGAAAAAAAATAAGAAGAAGGAAATAACGAATGTAAAGCTATTATTATGCCTGGGATACGATAAAATGGAACCGGAATCGAATTTCGAACTTCCTAAGCGGATTTCTCGAGGAAACGAAAGCTTAACAGAAGCGGTAATCGCAAATTAGAGGGTCTTAGAGAAGGAATTCGGCTAAAATCTCGTCAGCTCATTGCGTAGTAATGAGTCTCGTCCGTTTGCCCGTTTACAATCAAATTAGCCTACAATTTTGTCCAAATCCGGCAGTGCCCGAGCTACTTTCATTTCACATGTCTTATCTGGTCCCGATCGAGATTCAGATGATTTGAGCCGAAAATCGTCTGTCAACAAGTAATCAAAAATAGAAAAACACGAAAAGGGTGCAACACGAGGACTTCCCAGGGGTCACCCATCCTAGTACTGCTCTCGCCCAAGCACGCTTAACTTCGGAGTTCTGATGGGATCCGGTGCATTAGTGCTGGTATGATCGCACCCGACATTGAGTGGGATGTTTATTCTTATATCCCTCGAGTACGTGTGGAGCGGGCGGCGATGGACAACACGCGGCACTGCTCTCGCCCAATCATAACCATGAAGTTAAGCGTTCTGGCGCGATGGCAGAGCTAGGATGGGTGACCTCCCTGGGAAGACCTCGTGTCGCGACCGTTTACGTAAATTATGGATAAAACAGTCGAAATAATTGTTTTTAATGAGTTAACCGTCTCCGGAGTAATCTGCGTCATACCCTTCCGCACAGAACCGGCTCACGACAACAAAAATCGATAAATGTTCCCAGAAAATAGAAAAAAAAATAAGAAGAAGGAAATAACGAATGTAAAGCTATTATTATGCCTGGGATACGATAAAATGGAACCGGAATCGAATTTCGAACTTCCTAAGCGGATTTCTCGAGGAAACGAAAGCTTAACAGAAGCGGTAAATCGCAAATTAGAGGGTCTTAGAGAAGGAATTCGGCTAAAATCTCGTCAGCTCATTGCGTAGTAATGAGTCTCGTCCGTTTGCCCGTTTACAATCAAATTAGCCTACAATTTTGTCCAAATCCGGCAGTGCCCGAGCTACTTTCATTTCACATGTCTTATCTGGTCCCGATCGAGATTCAGATGATTTGAGCCGAAAATCGTCTGTCAACAAGTAATCAAAAATAGAAAAACACGAAAAGGGGTGCAACACGAGGACTTCCCAGGAGGTCAGCCATCCTAGTACTGCTCTCGCCCAAGCACGCTTAACTTCGGAGTTCTGATGGGATCCGGTGCATTAGTGCTGGTATGATCGCACCCGACATTGAGTGGGATGTTTATTCTTATATCCCTCGAGTACGTGTGGAGCGGGCGGCGATGGACAACACGCGGCACTGCTCTCGCCCAATCATAACCATGAAGTTAAGCGTTCTGGCGCGATGGCAGAGCTAGGATGGGTGACCTCCCTGGGAAGACCTAGTGTCGCGACCGTTTACGTAAATTATGGATAAAACAGTCGAAATAATTGTTTTTAATGAGTTAACCGTCTCCGGAGTAATCTGCGTCATACCCTTCCGCACAGAACCGGCTCACGACAACAAAAATCGATAAATGTTCCCAGAAAATAGAAAAAAAAATAAGAAGAAGGAAATAACGAATGTAAAGCTATTATTATGCCTGGGATACGATAAAATGGAACCGGAATCGAATTTCGAACTTCCTAAGCGGATTTCTCGAGGAAACGAAAGCTTAACAGAAGCGGTAAATCGCAAATTAGAGGGTCTTAGAGAAGGAATTCGGCTAAAATCTCGTCAGCTCATTGCGTAGTAATGAGTCTCGTCCGTTTGCCCGTTTACAATCAAATTAGCCTACAATTTTGTCCAAATCCGGCAGTGCCCGAGCTACTTTCATTTCACATGTCTTATCTGGTCCCGATCGAGATTCAGATGATTTGAGCCGAAAATCGTCTGTCAACAAGTAATCAAAAATAGAAAAACACGAAAAGGGGTTCAACACGAGGACTTCCCAGGAGGTCACCCATCCTAGTACTGCTCTCGCACAAGCACGATTTACTTCTAAGTTCTGATGGGATCCGGTGCATTAGTGCTGGTATGATCCCACCCGACATTGAGTGGGATGTTTATTTTTATATCCCTCGAGTACGTGTAGAGCGGGCGGCGATGGACAACACGCGGCACTGCTCTCGCCCAATCATAACCATGAAGTTAAGCGTTCTGGCGCGATGGCAGAGCTAGGATGGGTGACCTCCCTGGGAAGACCTCGTGTCGCGATCGTTTACGTAAATTATGGATAAAACAGTCGAAATAATTGTTTTTAATGAGTTAACCATCTCCGGAGTAATCTGCGTCATACCCTTCCGCACAGAACCGGCTCACGACAACAAAAATCGATAAATGTTCCCAGAAAATAGAAAAAAAAATAAGAAGAAGGAAATAACGAATGTAAAGCTATTATTATGCCTGGGATACGATAAAATGGAACCGGAATCGAATTTCGAACTTCCTAAGCGGATTTCTCGAGGAAACGAAAGCTTAACAGAAGCGGTTAAATCGCAAATTAGAGGGTCTTAGAGAAGGAATTCGGCTAAAATCTCGTCAGCTCATTGCGTAGTAATGAGTCTCGTCCGTTTGCCCGTTTACAATCAAATTAGCCTACAATTTTGTCCAAATCCGGCAGTGCCCGAGCTACTTTCATTTCACATGTCTTATCTGGTCCCGATCGAGATTCAGATGATTTGAGCCGAAAATCGTCTGTCAACAAGTAATCAAAAATAGAAAAACACGAAAAGGGTGCAACACGAGGACTTCCCAGGGGGTCACCCATCCTAGTACTGCTCTCGCCCAAGCACGCTTAACTTCGGAGTTCTGATGGGATCCGGTGCATTAGTGCTGGTATGATCGCACCCGACATTGAGTGGGATGTTTATTCTTATATCCCTCGAGTACGTGTGGAGCGGGCGGCGATGGACAACACGCGGCACTGCTCTCGCCCAATCATAACCATGAAGTTAAGCGTTCTGGCGCGATGGCAGAGGTAGGATGGGTGACCTCCCTGGGAAGACCTCGTGTCGCGATCCGTTTACGTAAATTATGGATAAAACAGTCGAAATAATTGTTTTTAATGAGTTAACCGTCTCCGGAGTAATCTGCGTCATACCCTTCCGCACAGAACCGGCTCACGACAACAAAAATCGATAAATGTTCCCAGAAAATAGAAAAAAAAATAAGAAGAAGGAAATAACGAATGTAAAGCTATTATTATGCCTGGGATACGATAAAATGGAACCGGAATCGAATTTCGAACTTCCTAAGCGGATTTCTCGAGGAAACGAAAGCTTAACAGAAGCGGTAAATCGCAAATTAGAGGGTCTTAGAGAAGGAATTCGGCTAAAATCTCGTCAGCTCATTGCGTAGTAATGAGTCTCGTCCGTTTGCCCGTTTACAATCAAATTAGCCTACAATTTTGTCCAAATCCGGCAGTGCCCGAGCTACTTTCATTTCACATGTCTTATCTGGTCCCGATCGAGATTCAGATGATTTGAGCCGAAAATCGTCTGTCAACAAGTAATCAAAAATAGAAAAACACGAAAAGGGGTGCAACACGAGGACTTCCCAGGGGTCACCCATCCTAGTACTGCTCTCGCCCAAGCACGCTTAACTTCGGAGTTCTGATGGGATCCGGTGCATTAGTGCTGGTATGATCGCACCCGACATTGAGTGGGATGTTTATTCTTATATCCCTCGAGTACGTGTGGAGCGGGCGGCGATGGACAACACGCGGCACTGCTCTCGCCCAATCATAACCATGAAGTTAAGCGTTCTGGCGCGATGGCAGAGCTAGGATGGGTGACCTCCCTGGGAAGACCTCGTGTCGCGATCGTTTACGTAAATTATGGATAAAACAGTCGAAATAATTGTTTTTAATGAGTTAACCGTCTCCGGAGTAATCTGCGTCATACCCTTCCGCACAGAACCGGCTCACGACAACAAAAATCGATAAATGTTCCCAGAAAATAGAAAAAAAAATAAGAAGAAGGAAATAACGAATGTAAAGCTATTATTATGCCTGGGATACGATAAAATGGAACCGGAATCGAATTTCGAACTTCCTAAGCGGATTTCTCGAGGAAACGAAAGCTTAACAGAAGCGGTAAATCGCAAATTAGAGGGTCTTAGAGAAGGAATTCGGCTAAAATCTCGTCAGCTCATTGCGTAGTAATGAGTCTCGTCCGTTTGCCCGTTTACAATCAAATTAGCCTACAATTTTGTCCAAATCCGGCAGTGCCCGAGCTACTTTCATTTCACATGTCTTATCTGGTCCCGATCGAGATTCAGATGATTTGAGCCGAAAATCGTCTGTCAACAAGTAATCAAAAATAGAAAAACACGAAAAGGGGTGCAACACGAGGACTTCCCAGGGGGTCACCCATCCTAGTACTGCTCTCGCCCAAGCACGCTTAACTTCGGAGTTCTGATGGGATCCGGTGCATTAGTGCTGGTATGATCGCACCCGACATTGAGTGGGATGTTTATTCTTATATCCCTCGAGTACGTGTGGAGCGGGCGGCGATGGACAACACGCGGCACTGCTCTCGCCCAATCATAACCATGAAGTTAAGCGTTCTGGCGCGATGGCAGAGCTAGGATGGGTGACCTCCCTGGGAAGACCTCGTGTCGCGACCGTTTACGTAAATTATGGATAAAACAGTCGAAATAATTGTTTTTAATGAGTTAACCGTCTCCGGAGTAATCTGCGTCATACCCTTCCGCACAGAACCGGCTCACGACAACAAAAATCGATAAATGTTCCCAGAAAATAGAAAAAAAATAAGAAGAAGGAAATAACGAATGTAAAGCTATTATTATGCCTGGGATACGATAAAATGGAACCGGAATCGAATTTCGAACTTCCTAAGCGGATTTCTCGAGGAAACGAAAGCTTAACAGAAGCGGTAAATCGCAAATTAGAGGGTCTTAGAGAAGGAATTCGGCTAAAATCTCGTCAGCTCATTGCGTAGTAATGAGTCTCGTCCGTTTGCCCGTTTACAATCAAATTAGCCTACAATTTTGTCCAAATCCGGCAGTGCCCGAGCTACTTTCATTTCACATGTCTTATCTGGTCCCGATCGAGATTCAGATGATTTGAGCCGAAAATCGTCTGTCAACAAGTAATCAAAAATAGAAAAACACGAAAAGGGGTGCAACACGAGGACTTCCCAGGGGGTCACCCATCCTAGTACTGCTCTCGCCCAAGCACGCTTAACTTCGGAGTTCTGATGGGATCCGGTGCATTAGTGCTGGTATGATCGCACCCGACATTGAGTGGGATGTTTATTCTTATATCCCTCGAGTACGTGTGGAGCGGGCGGCGATGGACAACACGCGGCACTGCTCTCGCCCAATCATAACCATGAAGTTAAGCGTTCTGGCGCGATGGCAGAGCTAGGATGGGTGACCTCCCTGGGAAGACCTCGTGTCGCGACCGTTTACGTAAATTATGGATAAAACAGTCGAAATAATTGTTTTTAATGAGTTAACCGTCTCCGGAGTAATCTGCGTCATACCCTTCCGCACAGAACCGGCTCACGACAACAAAAATCGATAAATGTTCCCAGAAAATAGAAAAAAAAATAAGAAGAAGGAAATAACGAATGTAAAGCTATTATTATGCCTGGGATACGATAAAATGGAACCGGAATCGAATTTCGAACTTCCTAAGCGGATTTCTCGAGGAAACGAAAGCTTAACAGAAGCGGTAAATCGCAAATTAGAGGGTCTTAGAGAAGGAATTCGGCTAAAATCTCGTCAGCTCATTGCGTAGTAATGAGTCTCGTCCGTTTGCCCGTTTACAATCAAATTAGCCTACAATTTTGTCCAAATCCGGCAGTGCCCGAGCTACTTTCATTTCACATGTCTTATCTGGTCCCGATCGAGATTCAGATGATTTGAGCCGAAAATCGTCTGTCAACAAGTAATCAAAAATAGAAAAACACGAAAAGGGTGCAACACGAGGACTTCCCAGGGGGTCACCCATCCTAGTACTGCTCTCGCCCAAGCACGCTTAACTTCGGAGTTCTGATGGGATCCGGTGCATTAGTGCTGGTATGATCGCACCCGACATTGAGTGGGATGTTTATTCTTATATCCCTCGAGTACGTGTGGAGCGGGCGGCGATGGACAACACGCGGCACTGCTCTCGCCCAATCATAACCATGAAGTTAAGCGTTCTGGCGCGATGGCAGAGGCTAGGATGGGTGACCTCCCTGGGAAGACCTCGTGTCGCGACGTTTACGTAAATTATGGATAAAACAGTCGAAATAATTGTTTTTAATGAGTTAACCGTCTCCGGAGTAATCTGCGTCATACCCTTCCGCACAGAACCGGCTCACGACAACAAAAATCGATAAATGTTCCCAGAAAATAGAAAAAAAATAAGAAGAAGGAAATAACGAATGTAAAGCTATTATTATGCCTGGGATACGATAAAATGGAACCGGAATCGAATTTCGAACTTCCTAAGCGGATTTCTCGAGGAAACGAAAGCTTAACAGAAGCGGTAAATCGCAAATTAGAGGGTCTTAGAGAAGGAATTCGGCTAAAATCTCGTCAGCTCATTGCGTAGTAATGAGTCTCGTCCGTTTGCCCGTTTACAATCAAATTAGCCTACAATTTTGTCCAAATCCGGCAGTGCCCGAGCTACTTTCATTTCACATGTCTTATCTGGTCCCGATCGAGATTCAGATGATTTGAGCCGAAAATCGTCTGTCAACAAGTAATCAAAAATAGAAAAACACGAAAAGGGGTGCAACACGAGGACTTCCCAGGGGTCACCCATCCTAGTACTGCTCTCGCCCAAGCACGCTTAACTTCGGAGTTCTGATGGGATCCGGTGCATTAGTGCTGGTATGATCGCACCCGACATTGAGTGGGATGTTTATTCTTATATCCCTCGAGTACGTGTGGAGCGGGCGGCGATGGACAACACGCGGCACTGCTCTCGCCCAATCATAACCATGAAGTTAAGCGTTCTGGCGCGATGGCAGAGCTAGGATGGGTGACCTCCCTGGGAAGACCTCGTGTCGCGACCGTTTACGTAAATTATGGATAAAACAGTCGAAATAATTGTTTTTAATGAGTTAACCGTCTCCGGAGTAATCTGCGTCATACCCTTCCGCACAGAACCGGCTCACGACAACAAAAATCGATAAATGTTCCCAGAAAATAGAAAAAAAAATAAGAAGAAGGAAATAACGAATGTAAAGCTATTATTATGCCTGGGATACGATAAAATGGAACCGGAATCGAATTTCGAACTTCCTAAGCGGATTTCTCGAGGAAACGAAAGCTTAACAGAAGCGGTAAATCGCAAATTAGAGGGTCTTAGAGAAGGAATTCGGCTAAAATCTCGTCAGCTCATTGCGTAGTAATGAGTCTCGTCCGTTTGCCCGTTTACAATCAAATTAGCCTACAATTTTGTCCAAATCCGGCAGTGCCCGAGCTACTTTCATTTCACATGTCTTATCTGGTCCCGATCGAGATTCAGATGATTTGAGCCGAAAATCGTCTGTCAACAAGTAATCAAAAATAGAAAAACACGAAAAGGGGTGCAACACGAGGACTTCCCAGGGGTCACCCATCCTAGTACTGCTCTCGCCCAAGCACGCTTAACTTCGGAGTTCTGATGGGATCCGGTGCATTAGTGCTGGTATGATCGCACCCGACATTGAGTGGGATGTTTATTCTTATATCCCTCGAGTACGTGTGGAGCGGGCGGCGATGGACAACACGCGGCACTGCTCTCGCCCAATCATAACCATGAAGTTAAGCGTTCTGGCGCGATGGCAGAGCTAGGATGGGTGACCTCCCTGGGAAGACCTCGTGTCGCGACCGTTTACGTAAATTATGGATAAAACAGTCGAAATAATTGTTTTTAATGAGTTAACCGTCTCCGGAGTAATCTGCGTCATACCCTTCCGCACAGAACCGGCTCACGACAACAAAAATCGATAAATGTTCCCAGAAAATAGAAAAAAAAATAAGAAGAAGGAAATAACGAATGTAAAGCTATTATTATGCCTGGGATACGATAAAATGGAACCGGAATCGAATTTCGAACTTCCTAAGCGGATTTCTCGAGGAAACGAAAGCTTAACAGAAGCGGTAAATCGCAAATTAGAGGGTCTTAGAGAAGGAATTCGGCTAAAATCTCGTCAGCTCATTGCGTAGTAATGAGTCTCGTCCGTTTGCCCGTTTACAATCAAATTAGCCTACAATTTTGTCCAAATCCGGCAGTGCCCGAGCTACTTTCATTTCACATGTCTTATCTGGTCCCGATCGAGATTCAGATGATTTGAGCCGAAAATCGTCTGTCAACAAGTAATCAAAAATAGAAAAACACGAAAAGGGTGCAACACGAGGACTTCCCAGGGGGTCACCCATCCTAGTACTGCTCTCGCCCAAGCACGCTTAACTTCGGAGTTCTGATGGGATCCGGTGCATTAGTGCTGGTATGATCGCACCCGACATTGAGTGGGATGTTTATTCTTATATCCCTCGAGTACGTGTGGAGCGGGCGGCGATGGACAACACGCGGCACTGCTCTCGCCCAATCATAACCATGAAGTTAAGCGTTCTGGCGCGATGGCAGAGGTAGGATGGGTGACCTCCCTGGGAAGACCTCGTGTCGCGACCGTTTACGTAAATTATGGATAAAACAGTCGAAATAATTGTTTTTAATGAGTTAACCGTCTCCGGAGTAATCTGCGTCATACCCTTCCGCACAGAACCGGCTCACGACAACAAAAATCGATAAATGTTCCCAGAAAATAGAAAAAAAATAAGAAGAAGGAAATAACGAATGTAAAGCTATTATTATGCCTGGGATACGATAAAATGGAACCGGAATCGAATTTCGAACTTCCTAAGCGGATTTCTCGAGGAAACGAAAGCTTAACAGAAGCGGTAAATCGCAAATTAGAGGGTCTTAGAGAAGGAATTCGGCTAAAATCTCGTCAGCTCATTGCGTAGTAATGAGTCTCGTCCGTTTGCCCGTTTACAATCAAATTAGCCTACAATTTTGTCCAAATCCGGCAGTGCCCGAGCTACTTTCATTTCACATGTCTTATCTGGTCCCGATCGAGATTCAGATGATTTGAGCCGAAAATCGTCTGTCAACAAGTAATCAAAAATAGAAAAACACGAAAAGGGTGCAACACGAGGACTTCCCAGGGGGTCACCCATCCTAGTACTGCTCTCGCCCAAGCACGCTTAACTTCGGAGTTCTGATGGGATCCGGTGCATTAGTGCTGGTATGATCGCACCCGACATTGAGTGGGATGTTTATTCTTATATCCCTCGAGTACGTGTGGAGCGGGCGGCGATGGACAACACGCGGCACTGCTCTCGCCCAATCATAACCATGAAGTTAAGCGTTCTGGCGCGATGGCAGAGGTAGGATGGGTGACCTCCCTGGGAAGACCTCGTGTCGCGACCGTTTACGTAAATTATGGATAAAACAGTCGAAATAATTGTTTTTAATGAGTTAACCGTCTCCGGAGTAATCTGCGTCATACCCTTCCGCACAGAACCGGCTCACGACAACAAAAATCGATAAATGTTCCCAGAAAATAGAAAAAAAATAAGAAGAAGGAAATAACGAATGTAAAGCTATTATTATGCCTGGGATACGATAAAATGGAACCGGAATCGAATTTCGAACTTCCTAAGCGGATTTCTCGAGGAAACGAAAGCTTAACAGAAGCGGTAAATCGCAAATTAGAGGGTCTTAGAGAAGGAATTCGGCTAAAATCTCGTCAGCTCATTGCGTAGTAATGAGTCTCGTCCGTTTGCCCGTTTACAATCAAATTAGCCTACAATTTTGTCCAAATCCGGCAGTGCCCGAGCTACTTTCATTTCACATGTCTTATCTGGTCCCGATCGAGATTCAGATGATTTGAGCCGAAAATCGTCTGTCAACAAGTAATCAAAAATAGAAAAACACGAAAAGGGTGCAACACGAGGACTTCCCAGGGGGTCACCCATCCTAGTACTGCTCTCGCCCAAGCACGCTTAACTTCGGAGTTCTGATGGGATCCGGTGCATTAGTGCTGGTATGATCGCACCCGACATTGAGTGGGATGTTTATTCTTATATCCCTCGAGTACGTGTGGAGCGGGCGGCGATGGACAACACGCGGCACTGCTCTCGCCCAATCATAACCATGAAGTTAAGCGTTCTGGCGCGATGGCAGAGCTAGGATGGGTGACCTCCCTGGGAAGACCTCGTGTCGCGACCGTTTACGTAAATTATGGATAAAACAGTCGAAATAATTGTTTTTAATGAGTTAACCGTCTCCGGAGTAATCTGCGTCATACCCTTCCGCACAGAACCGGCTCACGACAACAAAAATCGATAAATGTTCCCAGAAAATAGAAAAAAAATAAGAAGAAGGAAATAACGAATGTAAAGCTATTATTATGCCTGGGATACGATAAAATGGAACCGGAATCGAATTTCGAACTTCCTAAGCGGATTTCTCGAGGAAACGAAAGCTTAACAGAAGCGGTAAATCGCAAATTAGAGGGTCTTAGAGAAGGAATTCGGCTAAAATCTCGTCAGCTCATTGCGTAGTAATGAGTCTCGTCCGTTTGCCCGTTTACAATCAAATTAGCCTACAATTTTGTCCAAATCCGGCAGTGCCCGAGCTACTTTCATTTCACATGTCTTATCTGGTCCCGATCGAGATTCAGATGATTTGAGCCGAAAATCGTCTGTCAACAAGTAATCAAAAATAGAAAAACACGAAAAGGGTGCAACACGAGGACTTCCCAGGGGGTCACCCATCCTAGTACTGCTCTCGCCCAAGCACGCTTAACTTCGGAGTTCTGATGGGATCCGGTGCATTAGTGCTGGTATGATCGCACCCGACATTGAGTGGGATGTTTATTCTTATATCCCTCGAGTACGTGTGGAGCGGGCGGCGATGGACAACACGCGGCACTGCTCTCGCCCAATCATAACCATGAAGTTAAGCGTTCTGGCGCGATGGCAGAGCTAGGATGGGTGACCTCCCTGGGAAGACCTCGTGTCGCGACCGTTTACGTAAATTATGGATAAAACAGTCGAAATAATTGTTTTTAATGAGTTAACCGTCTCCGGAGTAATCTGCGTCATACCCTTCCGCACAGAACCGGCTCACGACAACAAAAATCGATAAATGTTCCCAGAAAATAGAAAAAAAATAAGAAGAAGGAAATAACGAATGTAAAGCTATTATTATGCCTGGGATACGATAAAATGGAACCGGAATCGAATTTCGAACTTCCTAAGCGGATTTCTCGAGGAAACGAAAGCTTAACAGAAGCGGTAAATCGCAAATTAGAGGGTCTTAGAGAAGGAATTCGGCTAAAATCTCGTCAGCTCATTGCGTAGTAATGAGTCTCGTCCGTTTGCCCGTTTACAATCAAATTAGCCTACAATTTTGTCCAAATCCGGCAGTGCCCGAGCTACTTTCATTTCACATGTCTTATCTGGTCCCGATCGAGATTCAGATGATTTGAGCCGAAAATCGTCTGTCAACAAGTAATCAAAAATAGAAAAACACGAAAAAGGGTGCAACACGAGGACTTCCCAGGGGGTCACCCATCCTAGTACTGCTCTCGCCCAAGCACGCTTAACTTCGGAGTTCTGATGGGATCCGGTGCATTAGTGCTGGTATGATCGCACCCGACATTGAGTGGGATGTTTATTCTTATATCCCTCGAGTACGTGTGGAGCGGGCGGCGATGGACAACACGCGGCACTGCTCTCGCCCAATCATAACCATGAAGTTAAGCGTTCTGGCGCGATGGCAGAGCTAGGATGGGTGACCTCCCTGGGAAGACCTCGTGTCGCGACCGTTTACGTAAATTATGGATAAAACAGTCGAAATAATTGTTTTTAATGAGTTAACCGTCTCCGGAGTAATCTGCGTCATACCCTTCCGCACAGAACCGGCTCACGACAACAAAAATCGATAAATGTTCCCAGAAAATAGAAAAAAAATAAGAAGAAGGAAATAACGAATGTAAAGCTATTATTATGCCTGGGATACGATAAAATGGAACCGGAATCGAATTTCGAACTTCCTAAGCGGATTTCTCGAGGAAACGAAAGCTTAACAGAAGCGGTAAATCGCAAATTAGAGGGTCTTAGAGAAGGAATTCGGCTAAAATCTCGTCAGCTCATTGCGTAGTAATGAGTCTCGTCCGTTTGCCCGTTTACAATCAAATTAGCCTACAATTTTGTCCAAATCCGGCAGTGCCCGAGCTACTTTCATTTCACATGTCTTATCTGGTCCCGATCGAGATTCAGATGATTTGAGCCGAAAATCGTCTGTCAACAAGTAATCAAAAATAGAAAAACACGAAAAAGGGTGCAACACGAGGACTTCCCAGGGGGTCACCCATCCTAGTACTGCTCTCGCCCAAGCACGCTTAACTTCGGAGTTCTGATGGGATCCGGTGCATTAGTGCTGGTATGATCGCACCCGACATTGAGTGGGATGTTTATTCTTATATCCCTCGAGTACGTGTGGAGCGGGCGGCGATGGACAACACGCGGCACTGCTCTCGCCCAATCATAACCATGAAGTTAAGCGTTCTGGCGCGATGGCAGAGCTAGGATGGGTGACCTCCCTGGGAAGACCTCGTGTCGCGACCGTTTACGTAAATTATGGATAAAACAGTCGAAATAATTGTTTTTAATGAGTTAACCGTCTCCGGAGTAATCTGCGTCATACCCTTCCGCACAGAACCGGCTCACGACAACAAAAATCGATAAATGTTCCCAGAAAATAGAAAAAAAATAAGAAGAAGGAAATAACGAATGTAAAGCTATTATTATGCCTGGGATACGATAAAATGGAACCGGAATCGAATTTCGAACTTCCTAAGCGGATTTCTCGAGGAAACGAAAGCTTAACAGAAGCGGTAAATCGCAAATTAGAGGGTCTTAGAGAAGGAATTCGGCTAAAATCTCGTCAGCTCATTGCGTAGTAATGAGTCTCGTCCGTTTGCCCGTTTACAATCAAATTAGCCTACAATTTTGTCCAAATCCGGCAGTGCCCGAGCTACTTTCATTTCACATGTCTTATCTGGTCCCGATCGAGATTCAGATGATTTGAGCCGAAAATCGTCTGTCAACAAGTAATCAAAATAGAAAAACACGAAAAGGGTGCAACACGAGGACTTCCCAGGGGGTCACCCATCCTAGTACTGCTCTCGCCCAAGCACGCTTAACTTCGGAGTTCTGATGGGATCCGGTGCATTAGTGCTGGTATGATCGCACCCGACATTGAGTGGGATGTTTATTCTTATATCCCTCGAGTACGTGTGGAGCGGGCGGCGATGGACAACACGCGGCACTGCTCTCGCCCAATCATAACCATGAAGTTAAGCGTTCTGGCGCGATGGCAGAGCTAGGATGGGTGACCTCCCTGGGAAGACCTCGTGTCGCGACCGTTTACGTAAATTATGGATAAAACAGTCGAAATAATTGTTTTTAATGAGTTAACCGTCTCCGGAGTAATCTGCGTCATACCCTTCCGCACAGAACCGGCTCACGACAACAAAATCGATAAATGTTCCCAGAAAATAGAAAAAAAATAAGAAGAAGGAAATAACGAATGTAAAGCTATTATTATGCCTGGGATACGATAAAATGGAACCGGAATCGAATTTCGAACTTCCTAAGCGGATTTCTCGAGGAAACGAAAGCTTAACAGAAGCGGTAAATCGCAAATTAGAGGGTCTTAGAGAAGGAATTCGGCTAAAATCTCGTCAGCTCATTGCGTAGTAATGAGTCTCGTCCGTTTGCCCGTTTACAATCAAATTAGCCTACAATTTTGTCCAAATCCGGCAGTGCCCGAGCTACTTTCATTTCACATGTCTTATCTGGTCCCGATCGAGATTCAGATGATTTGAGCCGAAAATCGTCTGTCAACAAGTAATCAAAAATAGAAAAACACGAAAAGGGGTGCAACACGAGGACTTCCCAGGGGTCACCCATCCTAGTACTGGTCTCGCACAAGCACGCTTAACTTCGGAGTTCTGATGGGATCCTGTGCATTAGTGCTGGTATGATCGCACCCGACATTGAGTGGGATGTTTATTCTTATATCCCTCGAGTACGTGTGGAGCGGGCGGCGATGGACAACACGCGGCACTGCTCTCGCCCAATCATAACCACGAAGTTAAGCGTTCTGGCGCGATGGCAGAGGTAGGATGGGTGACCTCCCTGGGAAGACCTCGTGTCGCGATCCGTTTACGTAAATTATGGATAAAACAGTCGAAATAATTGTTTTTAATGAGTTAACCGTCTCCGGAGTAATCTGCGTCATACCCTTCCGCACAGAACCGGCTCACGACAACAAAAATCGATAAATGTTCCCAGAAAATAGAAAAAAAATAAGAAGAAGGAAATAACGAATGTAAAGCTATTATTATGCCTGGGATACGATAAAATGGAACCGGAATCGAATTTCGAACTTCCTAAGCGGATTTCTCGAGGAAACGAAAGCTTAACAGAAGCGGTTAAATCGCAAATTAGAGGGTCTTAGAGAAGGAATTCGGCTAAAATCTCGTCAGCTCATTGCGTAGTAATGAGTCTCGTCCGTTTGCCCGTTTACAATCAAATTAGCCTACAATTTTGTCCAAATCCGGCAGTGCCCGAGCTACTTTCATTTCACATGTCTTATCTGGTCCCGATCGAGATTCAGATGATTTGAGCCGAAAATCGTCTGTCAACAAGTAATCAAAAATAGAAAAACACGAAAAAGGGTGCAACACGAGGACTTCCCAGGGGTCACCCATCCTAGTACTGCTCTCGCCCAAGCACGCTTAACTTCGGAGTTCTGATGGGATCCGGTGCATTAGTGCTGGTATGATCGCACCCGACATTGAGTGGGATGTTTATTCTTATATCCCTCGAGTACGTGTGGAGCGGGCGGCGATGGACAACACGCGGCACTGCTCTCGCCCAATCATAACCATGAAGTTAAGCGTTCTGGCGCGATGGCAGAGGTAGGATGGGTGACCTCCCTGGGAAGACCTCGTGTCGCGACCGTTTACGTAAATTATGGATAAAACAGTCGAAATAATTGTTTTTAATGAGTTAACCGTCTCCGGAGTAATCTGCGTCATACCCTTCCGCACAGAACCGGCTCACGACAACAAAATCGATAAATGTTCCCAGAAAATAGAAAAAAAAATAAGAAGAAGGAAATAACGAATGTAAAGCTATTATTATGCCTGGGATACGATAAAATGGAACCGGAATCGAATTTCGAACTTCCTAAGCGGATTTCTCGAGGAAACGAAAGCTTAACAGAAGCGGTAAATCGCAAATTAGAGGGTCTTAGAGAAGGAATTCGGCTAAAATCTCGTCAGCTCATTGCGTAGTAATGAGTCTCGTCCGTTTGCCCGTTTACAATCAAATTAGCCTACAATTTTGTCCAAATCCGGCAGTGCCCGAGCTACTTTCATTTCACATGTCTTATCTGGTCCCGATCGAGATTCAGATGATTTGAGCCGAAAATCGTCTGTCAACAAGTAATCAAAATAGAAAAACACGAAAAGGGGTGCAACACGAGGACTTCCCAGGGGTCACCCATCCTAGTACTGCTCTCGCCCAAGCACGCTTAACTTCGGAGTTCTGATGGGATCCGGTGCATTAGTGCTGGTATGATCGCACCCGACATTGAGTGGGATGTTTATTCTTATATCCCTCGAGTACGTGTGGAGCGGGCGGCGATGGACAACACGCGGCACTGCTCTCGCCCAATCATAACCATGAAGTTAAGCGTTCTGGCGCGATGGCAGAGGCTAGGATGGGTGACCTCCCTGGGAAGACCTCGTGTCGCGACGTTTACGTAAATTATGGATAAAACAGTCGAAATAATTGTTTTTAATGAGTTAACCGTCTCCGGAGTAATCTGCGTCATACCCTTCCGCACAGAACCGGCTCACGACAACAAAAATCGATAAATGTTCCCAGAAAATAGAAAAAAAAATAAGAAGAAGGAAATAACGAATGTAAAGCTATTATTATGCCTGGGATACGATAAAATGGAACGGAATCGAATTTCGAACTTCCTAAGCGGATTTCTCGAGGAAACGAAAGCTTAACAGAAGCGGTAAATCGCAAATTAGAGGGTCTTAGAGAAGGAATTCGGCTAAAATCTCGTCAGCTCATTGCGTAGTAATGAGTCTCGTCCGTTTGCCCGTTTACAATCAAATTAGCCTACAATTTTGTCCAAATCCGGCAGTGCCCGAGCTACTTTCATTTTCACATGTCTTATCTGGTCCCGATCGAGATTCAGATGATTTGAGCCGAAAATCGTCTGTCAACAAGTAATCAAAAATAGAAAAACACGAAAAGGGTGCAACACGAGGACTTCCCAGGGGGTCACCCATCCTAGTACTGCTCTCGCCCAAGCACGCTTAACTTCGGAGTTCTGATGGGATCCGGTGCATTAGTGCTGGTATGATCGCACCCGACATTGAGTGGGATGTTTATTCTTATATCCCTCGAGTACGTGTGGAGGCGGGCGGCGATGGACAACACGCGGCACTGCTTCGCCCAATCATAACCATGAAGTTAAGCGTTCTGGCGCGATGGCAGAGGTAGATGGGTGACCTCCCTGGGAAGACCTCGTGTCGCGACCGTTTACGTAAATTATGGATAAAACAGTCGAAATAATTGTTTTAATAGTTAACCGTCCGGAGTAATCTGCGTCATACCCTTCCGCACAGAACGGCACGACAACAAAATCGATAAATGTTCCCAGAAAATAGAAAAAAAAAAGAAGAAGGAACGAATGTAAAGTTATTATGCCTGGGAATGATAAAATGGAACGGATCGAATTTCGAACTTCTAAGCG